>NW_017806074.1:919353-948567 GCF_001891065.2 Hippocampus comes
ATATATATAAAATAGTTTAGTTATTTTTTTAAGATTTCTTATTTAAAGCCACATTTTTGTTTGTCTCTGAAAGTAAACAACAACAAGTTGGACAATTGAGAGGAAGGTCATCTGTGTGTAAAATGTCAAGGGACTGGGGCTGATTTGTTTTTTTCTTACCTTCATTACAATGCTTAATTAGAAAGGGATAGAGTGATGGAAGAATAGTGTCAAAACAAGGTCAGCCTCGGGAGGCTGCTAATGATGAGCCACAAATGATGCTATCATGGGAGGTTCGTCGATGGCAAACAAGCAAATTCTCTGGACAACACCGGCAAAAGTGTCACCTTTAGTTTGCCCCCTGCAAATCGCAGGAAGTCGGTTTTATTTATATGATGCCAATTCACAACAGAAGAAAATCTCAAGGCTTTTTACTTTTATGGCAATCAAAGGAGCCACCGTTAGCACCTGCGCTCCACCCACCCATGAATTCTCACAAATAATGTTATCGCTAATAAACACACGGTCGAAAACATGACATCTTTGCAGAGATGTTGCTTAACAATGCCCTCCATGTGGATGCCATAATTGGATCGCCCACGAAGGAGGAGTAATTCACATTCACAGTCGATGACGGAGCTGGTTTTCTTTTAAATGTGTATCAATATCTGTATTGTGAATTACTGTCATCTCCTGCCACTATTTTTGTTTTTTTCAAGATAGTTTCAGAATTTCTGACTTCAATGATACGGTCGTCATCTGCATTCATTTGGCAAAAGATGTAGAGGTGTTAATTTATCGCGTTAATTGCAATTAATTAATTCCAGTCGCATTGAGTTGTTTTTTTTTTAATCGTGTTAATCTAAATTTAAATTTTTGCCTTTATTGTTTCTGAAGGTGGGTTGCCTTTTTCTCATAATCCTTGATATTTTTGATAATGTCTTGATATTTTTTCTTTGTCTTTCATTTTTTTTTTCAATCAACAAATCAATCAAATACATAAAAACTGCATGTTGCACATGTCGCACATTTGACGATAAAGTTGACTTGAACTTGAACTTGAAATAACCCAAGTAAGCATAAAATTGAGTTTTTAAATGGTGATTTTTATTTGTTAAGGGAAAAAAAAAAACGATTCAATGCTTCCTGGACCAGTGTAAAAAAGTACAATCATTTTTTATGCCGGAGATATTATGAACCATTCTTCTTCTTTGCACAATTGCTGTCAATCAGCAACACTGCATTTTAAGGCTATAACATTCTTGGAGCAACGGATAGCTGGGTAGATAACGAGACAGAATTTGTTTTCATCCTGTGAAGGAAAATAAATAGTACAGTATAATAAAAGAGTAACAACACTTCCTGAATGGGATTTTTTTTTTTTTTTAAATCATGAGTAGAACACATTACAATCCATTGTGCACTGAACACATATCAATACAAACACCAAACAACAATGTCATGTTAATAATCCAGAAAACCTTTGACATTATGAAATAAGTGTGACCGGTGAAATGCCAAATGTAATTTATTCGACAAATTAAATCCTGGCTTCATTTATTTTTTTTTTGACACGTTGAATTTCGAAATCCATTTATTTGATGTGGTGACGGAACAACTTCTTGATGTGTTTCCAGATTTCTTTCATCTTCACTCCATATATGATTGGATTGAGGAGAGGATTGTACACCACTATTTGCAACATCATGATCAGGCGAACCGTCTTCGGAAGCTCTGACCCCGCTTGGTCCACAATGACGTCGAACGCAGCCAAGCAAGAGAAGCAGATTAAAACCATCAGGTGAGGTAAACAGGTCTCGGCCGCCTTTTCCCAGGCTCCGCCGCAACGGCAATATGCCACGATAAATATTTTAACGTATGTGAAGAGGATGAACAAGACAGGGAGAATCACAATGCTGATGAAGACAAACACACCGTAAACGACCGTCGTTTCTGATCTCACGCACTGAAGCTTATTCACAGTGTTGTTACAGAAAATGCCCCCTGAAACAAACCTGCACAATTTTTGCTTTCCATTAATGTAAGTTCCCACAGCAACCTGGCAGCCGGGCAGAAACCAGGCCAAAGCCAAGAAGATGGTGACATTGGTTGTGCGCATGGTGGTTGCATATTGCAGAGGCTTGCAGATGGACACATACCTGTCGTAAGCCATGGCTGACAACAGAAAGAAGTCTGAAGCACCTAAAGCGTAGAAAAGGAACAACTGCAACATACAAGCGGAGTGTTGTAGAAAAAGAACAACTGCAGCAGACAAGCGGAGTGTGAAATGCTCTGCCGTTGAGACAAGACATCCACAATGAGTTTGGGGTAGATGGTGGTGCTGAACAAAAGCGAGTTGAGAGACAAAGCCGCGATGAAAATATACATGGGCTCGTGAAGGTTCCTGTGAATCCAGATGAGACAAATAATGGTGCCATTCGAGCATAGGATGAGAACGTAGAGCGTCAAAAAGAACACAAAGTAAACATATCGGTACTTATCCACATCGATATAGCCGCCAAGGCTTATTAGGACGTGAGTTCCGTTCATCGTGTTCCATTCATGTGCACACTGCACACCGGCGGTCAAGAATCGCAGTGTCAAGTCTTTTATGATGGTTGCTGAGCCTCCACGGATCTCATTAAGAGCCGCTGTCATGTCAACAAATTCCCCTAAGTCCTTTTGGCCTCCGTGTTTTTTGTGGGCCTGACCTGTCCACCACATGTGACAGGGTTAAACATTCGTTGGACGTGATTATGCCGAAGAGATGATGAGTCCAGAACATGATTTGACCCCAGTTTTTTCTCAGGTTCTTCCATTGTCATCAGTTCATATCACAACTTGTATGATCAAGTTGCACCATGAAGTCCAGGATACAGATGCTTTGTGTGTGTGACCTTTTGTGAACTTGAGATTGTACTGGAACATTTGATCTGTTACGTGATCCAGATTGACAGGTTGTATGCTTAAAGTAGAGCAGGAGAAACGTATCCGTGCTTTTCATCTCCAGCAGACTTGATTATTGTAACGCTCTTTGTATTGGTATCCTTCAAAAGAGCATCAAACAGCTGCAGCGCATTCAGAATGCCACATCTTGCTTTGTGATCAGATGAAAGAGATTACAAAGAGAGTACTCCAGTCTTGAAGTCTTGACACTGACTCCCGATCCACTGTAGGATAGATTTTAACATTCTGCTATTCGTCTATAAATCACTAAATGGTTTGGGTCCTGAAAAACAGAGGTGGTCATTTTAAAAAAAAATTTGCTGGTCCGTCATTCTTCATCTGTCAGCGGCCAGGATGCTCGGCCGTCATTCATCAGTCCGGCATTTTTCGTGACGAACAGAATTGTAATCGTCAGGCCGTCACTTAAGTCTGTCAGAAGTCCGTCGGTATGTCCGTTTTTTTTTTTTTTTTTAATTACTTCACATTTGGTCTTTAAGAGAGCCAAGACAGCAGTGTGGCACAGAACAGTCGCGAGTGGCACCAACGCTGGAAAATAAAGAAACGTAATTCATCCGAATGTTGAAAGCAAAATTTGCATTGTAACATTAAAATTTTGTAGCAGGGAAAAGGATAACGAGCTTACAGCAAGCGACCGGAAGAAGCATGAAACCCACCTGCGCAATTAACGGCCGGTAGAGGGGAAAAAAAAAAAAACATTCCCCTCCCCATACAAAAGTGAGACTTATACTTCGGATCCACTTTTACTCTAAAAACTACAGTGCTTGGTGATTTTCTTTCTCTTTTTTTTTTAAATTCATTCAAATTTGGCAGGCTTGTCACCCGTACTCTTCTCTGTGGCGTGTCAAATTTACAAGACATTTTTTTCCCACTTTACTGAGTCTTTAACGAGATAATTGAATGAAAAAGAAAAATAAGTGAGTACATTTTAACAAACCGATTTTCGTAGCAAAAACGACGAAAAATAATGAAACAAAAAAATACAACAATCTTGCTGATGTAAATAATTGGTGGTCTTGATTAAAGAATGGAGGGGGGCCATAGGTGGTCCACGGGCCACATTTTGACCAATCGCGTATGAGACACTGCTTGATGCTGCTAAACACCACCAGTCTCTTTCAGACTCTGTACTCAAGTGTGCAGATTGCTCCAGACATGTTTTACTAGTTCAAGTTGCTTGCGACAGGTTTACTGTTGATCAACCAGTCAGACAACATTATTGCGGGTTAACCAGCTACAAGGGCAAATTTGAAATTTGATTGGGTGAAAGAAACTGCGTCATAGCTAAAATAGTTGAAGTTCCTCTACATGGGCCAGCTGATTGCAAAGGCTTAAGGCCTTGGTTGGGTAGCCGCATCCGATGAGACGATTTAACAATTTCATGGAACCAAAAGGAGAATTGAGGTGGTAAAGGGCTGCTAATCAGTGACCCTTGCCTCGTAGTGCGTCGGCAAGCAGAGAAGGCCTCAGCGGCTGTGATGGCTTACCACTGCTGCTGCTAAGGGGCCAAGGGTTAAGAGCATGACGATTGTTATTCGCAGCATGCCTCAGGTGATTCTTTGGTGGCATCGTCCAGAGATTTGACTTGTTTGTCAGAAACAACCTCCCAAGAGCATGACAGTGACCACTGGATCATAATTAGCACCCCCCCCTGAGGCTGACCTTGTTATGACATGATCCTTACATCACTCTTTCCCTTCTAATTAACCCGTTGGCCTCTATGGGGGGGGGGGGGATTTGTGTCCACCCTGCTTCCCTTCTTTCAACCATTTTAGCTGCGTCAATGCAAATGTAATAAAACTTTCCAAAGGTGGGGATTCTTGTCTAATTTTGTTACTTCCCGTTTCGGCTATTTAAAATATACAGTACCGTATTACATAACGAGGGAATTTGCAAACTTGACAGCAAACTCCTTCCAAAGCTGAACATGCCTCTGTATGTCTGTACGCACATATTGTGACTTTTAGAAAAGCTCTGACCCATCAACAACTCATAGCGGGCTGTCGTCTATCAACCAATCAAACTTTTGACACATAAAAATGCAACTCAAAGTGCTGTACAATTAAAACTTTAAAATTACAACATACAGAGATACATATCCCCAAAAGCATGCCTATGCTTGCTCGCACACACACACACACACACACACACACACACACAAAAAAAAATATATATATATATAATGTAAACGATTATTTTCTCTAACGTCTATATATATATATATATATATATATATGAACTACACTAAAATAGACATAGCAAGGCACAGAGAAGCTATATGAGGAAAAGAGCACCCGAGGAAAGCTAATCCACACTGGCATGTGTGCTAAACTGGTTTGTCCTACCTAGATTCAGAGTTTGGCAGATAGTCAAAAGTTCTTCAAAACCAGATACTGTCCAGCCAAACACAAAATAGCGAGAGTGAAACACGTCGTATAACAGACCCAAACACATGCTTTGTCTCACAAACTCATAGGCGCATTGCTGCGAGCTTCATGTTTCGATAGAATACAAAGCATCGCAGGTGGGCTAACAAACATCATCGATGTTGCCGTGTCAACCTTGAAATACATATTGAAATGCAAACGGGGAAGGAAAATGGAAAGGAAGAAAAATCCAGAAGGAGGATATAGCCTCCAATACAATATTCACAGGCATATATCTTCTTCCTTGAGGAAAAATGACTTCTCGCTGCAGTTTTGCTGCGACATTCTGCTTTGTGTTTGTTTCCAATTAAATCCACACGTTTGATCGGCAGGAGGGCCAAGGTGCTCACGTCAAAGGCACAGAACACAAACTCAACTTTATTCTGAGAGTAAAAACACACACAGCTGTAACGAAGTGCTGTACTTCATAAAGATATCAATAAATTAATAGTCATTATATACAAAGTAATAATTTGAGGCCGTGACCAATCAAAGATTTATGTGGTAAAAGAAGCAAACAAAACAAAGAGTCATAAAAATTACAAAAGTCCGTATGATAATAATGTCCACAAACAAGCTGAAAGGAGAGCAAAATCCAACAAGGTCTGAGGAAGACATGCAGTTTGTTTCGCCTCAACGTACCGAATGTGAACCAAACTGTGACCTAAATGAGGGCGTGTAGCGAATTATGAATTTTTGGGGCACCATTACACCCCAGAGCGATGATACAAGTTTCAGCGTGATAACTGGCCCACGAAGGACCACCGTGACTTCCTGTGATGAAAACAAGTTTGACAGCCGCTCTTGTTCAACTGACCATGCCGCATGTGACAGACAGGTGATGCCACACAATCCCTCGAAGAAAGTGGAAAAAGCCTTGGAGCAGTTTGTTGACATGACAGCGACTCTTAATTAATGAGATCCATAGAGGCTGAGCAGCCATCATAAAAGACGTGATGCTCCGGCAACTGTTGACCGCCAGTGTGCAGTGCGCACGTGAATGGGGCACGATGAACGGAACACACATCTTGATAAGTCTTGGCGGCTATGTCGACGTGGATAAGTACAGATATGTTTACTTTGTACTCTTGTTGATGCTCTACGTTCTCATCCTCTGCTGTAATTGCACCATTATTTGTCTCATCTGGATTCACAGGAACCTTCACGAGCCCATGTATATTTTCATCGCGGCTTTGTCTCTTAACTCGCTTTTGTTCAGCACGGCTATCTACCCCAAACTGATTTTGGACGTCTTGTCTCACAGGCAGAGCGTTTCTCACTCCGCTTGTATGTTGCAGTATTTAATATTTTATTCACTAGCAGGTTCGGACTTCTTGCTTTTGTCGGCCATGGCTTTTGACAGGTATGTGTCCATCTGCAGGCCTCTGCATTATGCAGCCACCATGAGCACAACCAGTGTCGCCATCTTCTTGGCTGTGGCCTGGTTTCTACCTGCCTGCCACGTATTGGTGGCAACTGTCATCAGTGCAAAGCAAAAAATGTGCCGCTTTGTATTAGCGGGAATCTTTTGCAACAATTCTATCCAGAAACTTCACTGTGTGAAACCGATGTTTCTCACAGTGTGGGGTTTGTTTGTTCTCACAAATATTACTCTCATCCCTGTGCTGTTTATTCTCTTCACGTACATAAAGATATTCCTGGCGACCTATCACAGCTGCGGGGAAGTCCGGAAAAAAGCAGCAGAGACGTGTTTACCCCACCTGATGGTTTTAATCAGCTTCTCGTGTTTGTGTGGTTTTGACGTCATCATCGCACGACTGGAGTCGGATCTTTCAAAAACTGTGCGGCTTATTATGAGTCTTCAAATCGTGGTGTACAATCCTTTGTTCAATCCGATCATATATGGGGTGAAGATGAAAGAAATCTGGAAACACATCAGGCGATTGTTATTGTGCAGAACGCATCCAAGAAGTCAAATGTCTTTGTCAAAGTAGTCTTTTTTGCTGTTTGTTTCAATCTGTGAAACTGTGCTGATCCGACGTGTGTTGTTTACTGTTTTTGTCGAAAGGTTCAGAATAAATTGAATTGAGGATCATTCACTTGACACTATGATTTTATTTGTCATTTATGAAATTTCTTTTGTCCCCACAGGAAAGGAAAGTAAAATGTGGTTTATTTATATAAACTTTATTTATCCCTGTGGGACATTTCGCAGCGGAGGGCAACACAATTATTTCCATGAATTAGCAACCACTGGTTGCTCATTTTGTTTTTTTGTAGCATTTCATTAATTTCAATGATTCCATGAAGGATGGAGTTTATTACAAAGTGAAATTCTTTAAACACAATCTGGAATGTGTAACTCAAATCCATGAAGTCCAATAATTCAAATCCATCTTCACCTTTCGGTGCAAAGAGGAAGGTTTTCATCAGATGATGATGCTTATTTTTCCATACAAAATTAGTAAATACCTTATTAATGTCTGCCTGCAGAATCACTCACATCAAGGGGGAGAGATGGGAACACAATTCTGTACTGCAAAAGACTCTTCACAAAATTGATAAATGTCATTGAATCCATGTATGCTGTACTGTTATTATTATATTATTAATGTTGTTAATTTTGTTTTAATATTGGTATACTGTATTCTGTAATCTGGGGGAGAAGCTCGGTTATTGGCGCTCCTTAATGTTCAAACAAACACGGAGATATCAAACACACTTCTGAAGAGATTTGGCTTTTTTTCTTTTTTTTTTTTTCAAGGATTTTATTTGCACTAAACAACAAACAATATACCAGTATTATATATTAATATTCAAATTTAACAATGCAGTATACAGTAATATCAGTAAATCGATTGACTTAGTTACATCTGTTTGTTTTGTTACTGAGTTACATCTGTGATTTCACCATCAAACAAATGTATCTCAAAATAAAATACATTAACTGTGAAAAGAAAATTCGGGAGACAGGAAAGAAGGTGCTCGGTGTGGCCTCAGGACAGAGAAAGGTGGACAAAGAGACTTGGTGGTGGAATGTTGAGGTTCAGGAAAGTGTACAGAGGAAGAAATTAGCGAAGAAGCGATGGGATAGTGAGAGAACAGAAGAGAACAGGCTGGAGTACAAGAAGATGACAAGGTAAGTGAATAGAGAAGTGGCCAAGGCCAAACAAAAGGCATATGAGGAGTTATACGAGAGGTTAGACACAAAGGAAGGTGAAAAAGAATTGTACAGGTTGGCGAGACAGAGAAATCAGGCTGGGAAGGATGTACAGCAGGTGAGGTTGATTAAAGACAGAGAGGGAAATGTCATTTAAAACATATTTTGATATTTTTCAACAAAGCTTTTATTGGGGAAAAAAGTATTCAAGAGTTCCAACAGCTTACTGCTTTTTTTTGGGTTGTAAGATATGCCTTTCCGGAGAAGACCCGATACGAAAACGGTGACGTCACGACTGTACGTACCACTGGATGACACCAAGGGGGAAGTAATGACAATACGCTGATTAAATAGCTCGCGTTTCGTTCCTTAATTCAAATGATTCAGCACAACACATTTGAAATTGTATTACAGAAACCTAAAGGGACTCAAGATGTCTTGATAAGTAGCGAACAAAAAGCTAGTAAAGACTCAACTGTAATTACATCCACCCCCTCGTGAGGAAAGCCCGGATGTTCGGAGAGAGGCGCCTTTTCTGAGCACTTGTCATAAAACAGTAACACATCATCCCTTGATTGAATTTGCTTCGTTGTTGTTGAGTGATAATTGGAAAAAAAAAAGCACACAGTGTGACAACTGCAAATCATTTGTATACAGTGTCCCACGTTTCACCATGGCCTCAAAAAAGAAGCGAACGCCGAACGTGCAGAACGATAGCTGGGTTGTTATTGCTGCAGGTAACCACTGTCTTCACTAGGCCCGGCGAAGCTAGCTTAACACACGGTGCCTTTCGTAGCGTAAACTACTTGACGGTTTGTTCGGTTGCTAGCACGCTAGCGCACCACGGAGGCGTCGCTGCTTTCAAAGATTTCCGAGACTTGTCGAGCACTTATCCTTTTTTAGTTTGTCTTAGTACGATGTTTGCATGAAGCGTTTAACTGTCACCTACCGCTGCTTTCAAATATTTCCGAGACTTGTCGAGCATTTATCCTTTTTTAGTTTGGCTTCGTACGATGTTTGCATGAAGCGTTTAACTGTCACCTACCTGACTTTGCCTGGAGACTCCGCTGTAGACAGCCAGAGGAAGGACAATGACCCGACATTTGTGAGGCTACGGAATCCAGCCACAGGTAGAACTTCCAGTCCCATCTGCACGGTCTGGCCACTCAACTGTACTCCCGCTCTCTATTGATATAATGGGAAACAAGTCCTACTTACTAAGAGTATGGTCGAAGTGTTATTACGGTAAAAAAAAAAAAAAAATTTAAAGGACTTTTTTTTTTTTGTCTTTGTCTTGTTTATGCAGATGCAGCTTCCCTCTACATGCTGAGCGGCGGCGGTGGCAACTTGCAACTATACGAGGTCAAAGCATTTGAAGAAGACTTCCGGTCCTGGTTTGTTGGGCAGACAGTGCAGAGAGGTCATTGTTTTGATCAAGTCTGATAGAAATCTATTCATGATTATGTATTCGTTGTCAATGTTCAGTGTCTTCAGCTGCTCCTGTTTTTACACAGATGGGAGGCTTCTATTTGTCACGCAGATGGATCCGCTTTTTCTCATGTTGCCTTACTTGATCAAATCTGGAAAAGAAGTAAGAGATCATTCACCTTAATCCAGTAAATCCCTGTTTGCCGTGGCACATTATTGTTGTGTGGGAAATAATCACATGTTCAGTTATATTTAATTTCATTGGTCTGGAAGTTCAACGCATGCCTGTGTAACATTTGTTGAAAGTACATTTGTTGAAGGTGCATAAACTTGCATATCCACTTTTCTGACATTTTTGTTTGGTGGCGTGCTTTGAAATTCTTTTCTCATGTAAAATGTGGGCTCAATCAATGTTTGGAACCACAGCCTTAATCACGCATACAAGCATCTACATCAGGGGTGCTTAACCTACGGCCGACTGGCTATATGGGTCTGCTTTGCAATTCTATAGACAAGTAAATTCTGAAAAAAACTCCCAAAATTATTATATCATCATAAGACATAATAAAACATGTTCAATCATTGCATCTTACTTTTTTTCCCCCGACTTTACCATGGCTCTGGCATGGCCCCCTGGTGTAGATTGACCACAACCATCTTTCACTTAAGCTGTAGTGTGACGCAAGGTGTTGTTTTTGTTGAAAGCAAAGGTTATGTCTTGATTTATTTAGTGTCTTGACTGTCCTTCACCTCACACATCTGTTTGTTGCCCTCTTACCAGCCTTGTGAATCACTTTACAGTCCAGAAAGACTATAAATAAACGCCTCCCTTAATGATGCCCTCTGGTGTGCATGTTAGGGCAAGTTCCAGCGGCTGGATCAAATGGTAATGGACGAAGAGTTTCCGGCGTGTAGCGGGTTGCTGAGCTGCACTCGTTCCTTGGCCTCCATGCATCACATTGCGGATGAAAAAGGTTAGCAGCTAATATGCTCAAGGTTGCCGATATAGAAAAACAGGGGCCTCACTTTTGTTTTCTTGCTAGAGGTGGGAAGCCATAAGTTTCACCGATACAGTCAAGAAAAAACAATGGCTTGGTTAAAGAAGAAGGTATATCCTCTATTCAGAAACAGTCCATCTTGTAATGAAAATTCCTGTTGAATTCATGTTTGTTTGTGTTTTTTTTCCCCCATGTTGCTGTAGGTGGAGAAAACTGTCCTTGTGCTGAAGAAGAAGAACATCTCTGTGGGGGAGGGAGTCAAATCCTCCTCATATATCCGAGTCAAGCTGGAGTCAGATTCAAGCAAGGGTATCATTCTTTCTCCTCTTAAAATGACATTAAATGGCGGGCCCTATCAAGACGAGCAATTTGGATTCAGCTCAGTTTTTTTTCAGGTTTTCCTCTCCGATTAGATTATTTCAGAGGTCCTTGTAGTACTCTTGCGGGTCCAATAGATGGTGGCAGCAGCATATCTTATCTGTCACAAAGTATTGACAACCGTTTCATTCAACCCTGTTGTAATGATTATGGTTTGGTTGCATCCCCACTTCAGAGGACTACCTTGGCTACGCCCATGGCCTCATATCGGAATACATCAACAAAGACCTGAGCAAGGACCTCCGCCATCACCTGCAGTATGTTTGCATGCACGTACACAAATTTTCAGTCTTGCCAAGTCTTTATGAATGTGCATTTCAATGAGGCCCGTTTTGTCGCCACGCAGGTTACCAGAGCTCACGAGTCCAAAGGAGACCGAACCAGCTTCAAAGGTGCAGTATCTTGCGTTTTCATGCAAATCAAACAGACTTGTCTTGTCGTGTTTGCTGTCACACCAAATTGAGATCATTGCGAGAGATTATTAATAATCAATAATTATTGATTTTATTTATTCATTCATTTTTACCAGTTACAATAAGAAAACAATGACATTGATTCAAGATGAAATAAAATAGACGTATCCAGAAGAAAGTACCGTTCAAAATATCTGGTCGGAAAAATATATATATATATTTTTTCAGGAATATAGACCATTTTTGTGTACAATGTAACGTAGTGTAATGTGCAACGTTGTTTCCATCCATACTCCTCTCGCAGTGCCATAAATGCGGAAGATTGTACCCCAAAGTCGGAACGTTGATACACAGTGACATAAACCTTCCTTCGTTGTTCATACAATTTAAGGGTGGCGAACTAATTCTTGATTGGAGTACACGTTTTGCAGTTGACCAATCGTCTGAGGACTACTTTATCTTCTTAGTGGGCTCATAATTGCCTTAGTACATTTCTTGTTTTACTTGCCTGGTTAATTTGTGACTTCAGCGCAATGCTGAGGCTCGGAGCTAGCTAACATCCGCACTACACTTCCCATCCAAAGGCGTTTAATTGTGTTAGCTTGCAATATCATCTTACATGTTTTGATATCATGTGATGGCAAGAGTTGAACTGAGGTGACATTTATTTGAACAAAGTTAAGCCAGTTTATTGGAAGAGGAAATTCATCTTGAGTGGATATCACAGCCATGGCCATACTTATCCATTCCAACAAATTCTCCTTAAATCTTACTTCCGTGTGTTTGATTCAGCTTTAATGTTGATTTTCTGGTTGTGTTCATAGACCCCATAGACACTGTCCACATTCTATAACACATTTGTTTTCCTGATCACCAGAAGCGGAAACTGTCGGACAAGCCGGTGGAGGCGTTAGACGACTATACCAAATTCAACAGTGGAGATTTTGCTCGCAAAGTGAGTGTCAGTGCTTGAGACCGCGATTCGGTCATGACAGTAGGACTGTGTTTGTCATCTTACATTCAAGCTCATTCAACCTCGAGAGATTGTGTTTGTGTCCTTCTCGTTTCTTTGAGCGGAAGGTCAGACAACACGTTCGACGTTTTCTTCGTCTCTTTGCAGCCGCCCAAGAAGATGACAGCCGCGCAGAAGAACCTGGCAAAGGTGGACAAGAGTGGCATGAAGACAATGTCGTCCTTCTTTAGCCTCAAAGTGAAAGCGGAAAAGAAATGATGGTTTGTCCCCTCTGTGCTTACTTTTGTACACGACATTTTTGTAATAAAGCAAAGAAAAACACTTTCGGGAGGTACTTTCACCTCTTCAGCTGAGGGTCAGAGTCAAATTTTTGCCATTCCCAGCCAACTTGCAAACCACTTTTACAGTATCATTTAAAAATACACTTTGGTACTAGCGTTCAATAGCAGAGCAAAAACAATGTCGATTTTGCACACTGTCCTAGTACAAATTGGCTGAGTAGTAATTCTCGACACATGGTCATTAATGTGTTCATTTGTGCAAATCCGAGCACTGTTGCTAACCCACGCAGCAGCTCCTACTGATTCTTCATCCCACGTTCCAAAAACAATCTAAGATCAATTGAAGGCTCCAAATTGTCCATCGCTGTGAATATAAATAAATGGTTGTCTGTCTACTTGCGCCCCGCGACTGGTTGGCGACAAGTGCGAGGTTTCCAAAGTGCGCTCAACCGTCACCCTAATGAGGACAAGGACTTTAGATGATGGATAATTTTCTCACTGCTAACAGTTGTCACCAAGGATGCTGTGTCATGTTATGTGCAGTATTCAAGGCTATGTTAGTTGGTTGTCTGTTTAAAAGAATGATGAAGTCCCCATTTATTGTCGCCGCGGTTTAAGTTTTTGGGCCAATGACAAACCCGTCGCTTTTATGCTGCCCTTCATGATGGTGGTCTGTACTGATTGAGGGCACTTGTGTATTTTATTTTTTTATGCCTCACTCACATATCTTTTCTCTTCTCTTTTCAGCGCACTTAATAGAGAATATAACCCTGAATATATGAATTGGACAGGTTCACTAGTTTGGATGCAAGTTACAAGGATGATTTTATATATATATACCGTACATATATATATATATATTAAGAGACTAAATAATAACCTGAGCTGCTTGCCAAGTGTAAAGGCCTTGAACTCTTGGTGAAGCAGCCTTGAAAACATTCGGCTTCGAGACAGTCTTGTTGCTGGAGGAGCTATTGTTGCGGTTGCCTTTGATGCCTTTCAAAAATGCACTCAGTCTAAATCCCTTCATAACTTATTTTATTTTTTCCACTTCAGAAAAAAAAAAGTTTTTAACAAGGGGCTCAGAGTTGCTGGATGGGAAAAAAAAATCAATTCTCAGATCATAGATGTGTTCGCTTGCTTTGACGCTTCATTCGGTACAATATTCTGACATCCAATAACAAAAACACCGTCAGAGTGGTTTTCATCACCTCTGCCATGCACAAGGCAGCAGGTTTGGTTGTCAGGATATGTGTAGATTCAAAACTGAACAAACACTATTTATAGTTAAAAAAAAAAAAGAGACTGGTGGAACCAGAGATTTACCATAATAAGGTAAATCAATTTTCAACATCTTTTAAAGTAGAGGTTTTGAAATATTTCCTGTACATTACCATTATAAATTCAATGTATTCCTAAAAGAAAAACTTGTAAACGTCATCACTCGATTCTGCAAAAAGTACCGGTACTTTAAATGGCTCATATATAGTAAATTAAATGTAAATGCCAAGCTGTGGTGCTTTGTAATAAACAACATGAAACATATTTTACCCAATTTTTTTGGACTACAAGTCACACTTATTTCATAATTTATCTGTAGCTGCGATTTCTATTATATTAATATTTTATGAGTGAGTATATTAATATTAAAGCTTGGACACCCAAAATTCCCTTTTCCTGATCGTGTTGACTTTCTATACATGACTACCACCTTGTGTCCACCAGCGGTAATGCACCAAAAGTATTCGCCCACTGCCACATTGCGACACGGCATTCGAGTAAAGGTAAGACATTTTCAACAACAAAGAAAAACTTTTCCATCGGCAAAAACTGAGGTTTAGTTTCTTATTTGCGACCGTCAACACAGGCGTATTCGGAAATTCACTTATTAATTTCAGAATGCAGACAAACTAATAAGCAGCTCATGCTTCAACATCTACTGGCTGATGCACTGGCACGACAAACGTATTCACTATTAGGGAACGGGGATTTTGGGGACAAGTCCGAGCTCCACCCTTGATCTCATTTTTTGTCAAATACTTCCCCCAAAATGCAAATTCTACTCTGGCTCGAGATGTTTTTTTTTTCATGATTCCTTTTTTTGACTGGTGCGACTGGTCCGAAAAATACGGTACATTTTTTTTTTTTACCAAATGGCCCCTGAAATACATTATTGTCACAGAGTCAAATCGAATTTTGAGTGTCCGCCTTGTCTTAGAATATTAAAAATGGTTACAACTTGCATTGGCGCTACATGAACTAATAACCCACTGCATCCAGCAGAGGGAGCTGTGAAGTTGCTACTGTGACACCGTCTGTTTTTTTTTATGCTCAATACGGCCACCAACAATCAAACAAGTCAGACGTTAATATTTGGTCCGAGTTCCATTCTACTAGTAACAGTTTTCCGCGATGGCGCCGGCACTTGAGTTCATTTAAAAAGAAAACGTTCTCTTACCATTCAAATGAGTGTCAATCCTAATTGTCTTGAGCAATTTCAGGACTTTTTGGACTTGAAGCGAAGTGTCTGCAGGGCGCTCTCCACCACTTTGGGCAAATGGATGGGGTTCCTCTGCAGGCGCAACCTACTGCTGGTTGACCCGCTCTTGTTTTTCTGGAGTTTTTTTTTGTTGGCATGGACATGAACCTCCTCCTGCTGACTGTTGGTGTCACCTACCACCCGAGGAACCCTCAAGACCCAGTTGGAGTGGAGGTCATGTTCTGCTGAGCTAGATGCCACTGTGTGGGGAGACAGAGTAAAATTTACCGTCAACAACAATCATTTTAGCATAACGCACTGTTTGTTTTCTTTTGTATTTAAAAAGAAAATTCATAAATGATGTCCATTGCTCCATATTGACTTACCTCTTTATGACTTTATAGGTCAAGGAACCATATTTTGCAACCTAAAGCTGAGTCAAAATAGAGGCCTCACATGAAGTCAAGAGACCCATGTAATTTATCCCAAGACAATCAAAAGAAATTGAAAAATTCACTGGAAGAAAAAAATATTAAAACTGGTATGTCTTTTGGGTCGTATTTTTTTTTTAAATGAGCGAGACTCAAAGAACTGAGACTTCTATGTACACAAAAGGGCCAAGTATTGTTAACACAGCTAACTAAATATATTTTAAGACACATGAGAATTGTTTGACCAGATGCAAAAATTGAATTATTATCTCATTTACTTAAAAAATAGCTTTGCAGTTTGCGTCCAATCAGACTTTGTAAAAATGAATGCATTATTTTTAATCTAAAGTTTTAATTCACTCGTTGTTGCTCTGGTTCTCTCTCCTTATTTGGGCTGGGCGCTGGCAGGAAATTTTATATTTATTTTTACACGGTTGACATCACCACCAAGCCTGCTGTTTTGATTACACTGATAAAGACGTAATTTCTCCCACGCCGACGGCAGAGCACTGGAAATGTCAAGGTCACATTTGATTAAACACCCACAGTGAGACGATACGGCGCACTGAACAGCCACTTTAGATGAAAACCTTGCACTACAGGACGCGCATAATTCAATTTGCACCATCAACCCTTGATTAAAATGGCATAATTTACAACACTCTCCATCCCAAGACAAAGTAATATCACTCAACCTTTTGCTCACATATTTCATGGCACCTGTAATTCAACATTATGTACCCTGAAAACAAAAAAAAAAACACCTGTTCACTTTCTCACAAGATATGACAGCCTCTGGTCACAACATTAGGTACGCCGCATCGAAGATAAAAGCCGAACACATTTCTTGATATGATGCGGTGCATGCAGTTCCACACCACTCGTGACAATAATATACAAATCGTAGTGAGAGTAATAGTGAAACTTAAGACTGCCCATGTGTTTTTGACGGCATTATTGGATGTAAAGTGGCCCATGATCTTTTTATACTTTTCACTGCACTGAAGGTAATATAAGTGCAGTTTTTTGAGATCGTCATTACCGCATGGTCTCTACTCATCAATTGAAAACTTGTCACCTTTTGCAGATTAACAAATCTAGAAATCCAGGTATAAATCTGTAAATGAAATAAATTGTCACTCCTCTCAATATTAATCTGCACTAAAATCACATGACGGTGATCACTGAAGGAATACGTCACCTATAAAGTCCACGTCGTCATGGCCGTCATCCAAGTAAGGTTTACGCTGAGGTTCACTGTCACAGCTCGCAATCACCTCATCTAGAAATTGCAGCGTGTCTTCCACGGTGGGCACGGGCGGTGCCGAGGGAGTGGCTCGAGAGACCTATAAACAGGCACAAAACACAGTTATGTTGCTTATTTGGAATATTGGGGCTTCACTTTTTGAGGTTCGGAGTTGGAAACATGGCCGCCGGTGACTTCAGTTCTTGCGACGGTGAGCATTACGTGCCCAGGTTATTTTTAGATAACCGCGTTTCCTGCATTGTTTTCAATTACATTTGATTTAGGGGTGACACGGCTGTTTTTGTTCTGGATCCAAAAAAAGTGGAAGCTTACTGTGTTTTTTGGCCGTGCCGGAAGCGGCTCGTTCTTCTCGGAGGACACCGCGGCTTTGACGTCGGCATTGTTCAAGTCGCTCACACTCTTTGTGTAGCGCCGCCGCAGAGCCACCAGCGCTCGCAGATACTCCAGACAGTTCTGCTCGTGGGAGTGAAGCCACACGCGGTCCTCTTGCCTGTGGTAGTAGTACAAAGTGGATTCCACACTCAGGGTGCTCTTGCTTCGTTTCAACGTGGCGCCTTCACAAGACCGCGTCCTCTCTCCCACAACCAGCACGGAGGTGCTGCGGACCAGCTTGACTGTGCAGGCGCTGTGGTACTCCGGCCCGAACTCATCTCGCTCTCTTTCCCAGTGATGATTGGAACGGAACGCATGGGCGATCTTCCTAAACATCCCTCTAAACAATCAAACGCTCGCCTCTGAGGTCCATATTCCTCTCTCACGAGCGAACTGAAGCAACCGCCTGACTCACATAGAAGCGAGGCCGTCCATGAGGTCGGATGGTCGCTGGTTCAACCTGATCTCACCGGCAATGTTATCAGTCGCTGCTTGGCAACATGGAGGCCTCTGTAAGACAACACTACTGAGCGGCAAAGCCCGGTTCAGGTGTCCTGACCCAGTAACTGTCACTCTCGCTGAGGCTTATCTAAGCTACTGCCCTGAAAAATCATTCAGCAAGATATTTTGATCAACATTTTGTGGGGGGAAAAATATCTGCATTTTACCACATCATGCCAAGGATTGATCCACCCGATTCAAACGATCGTTATCAAGCTCAATGCAGAAGCCTGATAACGATCCTGATCAGTTGAATCAGGTGTGCCGAAGGAAGGAGACATCGAAAACGTGGATAGGGGCACTCGAAGACTACCGTTGGTGACCCCGGATCAAAAGGATTCATTTCACATTTGTTTTTAGCGTGAGCATGTCAACCATAAATTGAAACCAAATACACCGAAAGACGTACAATTTGGAGTTCAGACAGAATGCTCTGTTAAAATGATCAAATCAAACTCAACTTTTGAGTTCACACTTCACCCGGGTGAGCGTCAAAGATTAGAATTTTACTTTCTAAGATTCTTCAATGCAGTCAGGGGGCTGTCAAATTTGGAGAAAAAAAAATTGTCCTGAATAAATGGAAGCAAAGGCAAAACTCATTTAGGTTTTCATGTTGACATGATGCAAATTTCATCCGCTCAGACACGACAAGGTTTCTCGGGGAGGAAATGTCCTCTTGTGGTTCCAGAACGAAAGTTGCACTTCTGCTTGACTAAACTTGACACGAACAGTGGCGCAAATGCATCTGATTACAATCTGTAAAACTGCATTGAGTAGTTCTCAGCTGTAATTTCGAACTAATGAGACTTTGGGTTTTTTTTTGGTGGCACTTTAGAGTACAAAATTAGACCAGTGAATCAACAGTCATATAAGGAAGGTTCTTATCCGTTCGATGATTGAATATAATACGATCAACGCTTTTAGGAGTGCAACCAACTGCCAATCAGTGGATGAGATAATGGGATTAAAATATCTGAATACATTCAATGGAATTTTCACAATCATTAAAATTGCTTCTAAATGTGGACGCAGTTTGAAATGAAACAGCTAAATTGGGATCGATGTATTTTTGCCATTATAAAAAGGAGTGACCTTTTCTTTTTCTTTTTTTATTATATCAGTTGAAAAAAATAACCCACAATGAAAAATATAGTTGCTGTATGAATTCATAACATGTAATTATATAATAATCCACAATGTAAAATAATAAGTTATCTGAAATTAATAATGCCAAGAATGCTGTCACTTTCTGAAAATAGAGTTTGATATTAGTTTGTATTATTTGATACTGTTATATAAATAATACATAAATGTTATTTCTTTTGGCTTTTAGTCTACCTGAGGGAATTTTGGACATTTAAAAAACATTTTTATTTTAATGACGATGGATGGGTGTGCACAACAAATAGGGGCAAGCCTATTCACGTGAATATATGCAAACACGATAATGAATCGTATTTTCACTCTCCCATATAGAGCTTCTAACTTAAAATTAAAAATATATACACCGGTATATTTTTTAAAAATCCGTGTTTCAAAATTTGTCCGGACCTCAATGATTTGTTTTTGTTTTTTTCATGAGCAGACATCTGCGGAAACAATCAGATTTTTTTTCCTCGCTGTCATGAAACTCAGTTGTTCGTTGGTATGTTGAAACGCAGCCGTGTGCACTGACAAGGGGATGAGATGAGTCATCGGAAATGAACACAATTTGCAATTCAAGATGCTGCAAGGATTATTCCAAACTTTTCATTGTATCCAAGTTCCTTGTTATAAGCCGCGGTTCATCCCACTTCTCTCCTTGAAAGTCCCCAGAAATTTCACTGAACCTTTTTGGGGTAGCGGTAATAAATGCCACCAGCTGCAGCAGTGATTAAGAAAGGGGAAGAGTGATTACTAAAAAAAAAAAAAAAAGCAGTCTTGCTTCCTCTCAAGGTGGGTGCATGGAACCAAGCAGACTATTATACTCGTCATTTGATTCACAGAGAGTGCCTTAAGGTAAAAACAAGTTGTACTTCTCCGCTGGCTTTTTTTTTTTTGTCGTCATAGACAGTGACTGATCATTTTTTAAAAAATTCTATCATTCAGTAAATTGCCACCCAGTGAGACATTGCAGAGATGCTTTGTGAAGTGAAATTGCTGAGCATGGCCTACGGAGAAGCAGATGAAGCGTGCCCCCCGCGCTGCGAGACGCGGGAGGGTACTGTCGGATCCTCTTCCCGCTCTACGGGCGCCGTTGCGCACCTTCATACTCTCTCAGAGCAGGAGGGCGGCGTTGTCGGCGGGAGTCCTCCAGAAGTCTCCCAGCTGGAGTCTTTGGATCTGTACAGAAACCAGTCGGGCAGAAAGAACTCTCCCGGATTCCAGATCGCATCTCCCCGCTCGGGAGGCGACGCCACCTTCCTGGTTCCGTCCTTCTGTCAGAGCATCTGCCAGAACTACAGCGACCTCCACATCGGGGGCGACCAGGTTCTGCCGATGTCGACGGACGATGCGGAGGAGGTGCATGTCGACGCTCAGGCGGTGGGTCCCTTCTTGCAGTCCTGTGATGTGCCCCCGCCTGGGGAAGATTCCCCTCCAAGACGAGCTGCGCAGATTGGGCTCCTGCTACCTCCCAGGGGGGGCTCCAATCACTGGAGACAGGGAAGTGGTCGAGATCGCAGCTTTTTATTCCAAGGGCGCGAGGGTCCCCTCACTAACTCCCTCCTTAACGGCTATCTGGAACAGAAACTTCTGGACCTGTACCAGCAGTACATGATGGAGAACATGGCCAGGAATTCGGGCCCCCTGCTGGGTTCAGAGATGTTCCTGACCAGCCTGGACCAGATCACCTTGCAGCTGAGCCGGGATGGGAATCTAGAAGCGGGCGTGGCCAAGGACATGGTGATGTCGTGCCTGCTGAGGGTGGCTGGGGAAGTGGAGTCCAGCGAGATGAGCACACCTTTCCTGCAGATCTCCAGTGAGGCTTCCAAAGAGCTCGTCAACCAGTCCAAAGAGCAATGACGCTATCTTTGAATCAAGCAAGAATAACCCACCAGTTTTTAATCCATATCCTGCCATTTTGCTCGCCTTGCCAATGTCACGTGACCAAACTTAATAAAAACCGGTGCGCCGTGACGTACGCAAGCTGTGCCCGCGTCTCAAAGCTTGTTTGATATCAACAGGAATAAAACAAACCATTTTTTATTTACAAAAATCCAGTGTTGTGGTTTTCATCTGGTGCGACGAAAATTTTCCGAGCATGAGCAACTACGGTATCCTCAAAAGGTCATTAAGGTGTGCTTTGCCAAAGCGCTGCGCTTTATGGAGCGTGAACATGAATTCGTGAATGTGTGTGATGTCACCATGAAAGCTGCCTTAATAAATGTTTGATAGCGACATGTTTCACAGAGGCTGCGATACAAGTCGCGCTGCTTCGCGAACAAGACGGGGATTACTTTTGTGTGAGGTGAGTGTGTGATTTGCAGACCGGCTGAGCGCAGACTAACCATGTTATTTTTCTACCTTTCCTCCCATTTAAAAGGAAGTCTGCGCGTCGCTGCAGTTCAGCGCACTGCTGACCTTCCTCCGCTGTTCCTGTCCAAACAAAACGCCAGCAGGAGGAAGCGCCCTGTTTACAGAGCTGAATGCCGGCCGCGGGTGGAAACCTGGGAAGTGTCAAGGCTACAGAGAAACTATTCCTGCCTTTCTTCCCCAAACATTCCAGGTACGCACGGAAGTAGCCTGTCCTGTCCAAGGAAACAACAATTTCATTCCAGCAGCAATTTCATGTCAACTTTAAAAACAGCCACTGCTGAAATAAAGTACTGTACATGGGCTGAGTGGCGGCCGAAGGTGGAGACCTTGGTGGTCCGATCCCCGGCTACAGAAGCTACTCCTCCAGGCACGTGGATTATCACCTCTCTGGCCGGGAAAGAGCCCAAGTTTGTGTGCGAGGTTGAAAAGTTCTTACCAGACATCGGCTGTGTCCACATTCGCAGGCCGCGTCCTCCGAAGGCCGCGTTTTTGGCCGCGTTGTTTTCCGCTTTCGCCTCGACTCGACCGCATGTGGTTTTCAAATTCTAGAAAGACAAATTGCACGCCGGGTCCTTCGACGCTGTCATAGGCTCCTCCTCATGTGGCCTCCGTGGAGCGCATAAACTATGGTGAATTTGGACAAGCTGAATGTGAATTTGAACCCCACGTGCGGTCAAGTCATGCCACCTACGGAGGACTCAGCCTGTGTATTTGGACGCAGCCAGAGTCGGGCTTGCCATGTCACACGGCTTGGACTCTGGTACCAGTCCTCTTGAGAGGGGTTGGACTCTTACTCTGCAGTTGCCCCCACTGAGCGGCACTGAGGAGGTGAGGGCATATTTGTTGCCCTTTCAGGTTCGGTGCTGTGCATTGAGGTTCACTCTGGCGAACGAGAGGGTATTAGGTCAAAAACAGCCTCAAGCGGGTCAAAAAGGCATTTGACCCCAAAAAAATTGATCAAATAAATAACCGACGAAACGACCGCCCAAAATTTGATTTTGCAGAACACCCCCGTTTGATTATTTTGAATTCATTTAAATATTATCATATTAATTTGACCCACCCTTTTTGACACAATGGTTAGAGAGTGTGGAGGGAAACGGGAGAACATGCAAACAAACTCCTTCAGAAGGTTGAAGCGAAGTGAATCTGAAGACGGAACCTTAGAGGCCATACTCTAAAACCAGTTTGGTCAAAAATTGGGTCAATGAATAACCCACAAAACAGCTCAAAAAATGTGGTTGCTTTGTACAAAAAAAAAATTAATAAAATAAATTGGGTCGTTTTGACAAAACAACTCCAAAATGATTCATTTGACCCAACTTTTGGGGTTAAGTAAATAACTAAAAGTGGGGTCATTACGTTTAAGATCCGATTTGGGCGGATCTAAAAAAAAAAAAAAAATAAAAATAAAAAAAATCTGATTTTTGACCCAACTGTTTTTAGAATGTAGCCTGAATGTGCCTTCGGGTTGAGGGGTCAGGTCCTGTCTGTGCCTTTGTGCACTAAACAGCAGCTCAGAGTACCAAGCATTCTGTCTGTCTGTCTGTCTGCACATGATTAATAAAAAAAAAATGAATGATATGAAATGAAAAATAAAGGTTTGTCTAATGTGATGGAATAACAGAGGAGGTTGAAGCCTTTCAAGGTGTCTACAAAGCACTTTTCCTGCTCACAAAGAGCTTTTAACATGTGGGCTGGCCCAGACAAGGTCGTGCGATTTCATATCAAACCCAAGGTCCACGCCACTCTCGCCATTGTGGCTTTAACGCTGCAGCCGCATTGCCTTTATTCAAAAAAAAAAAAAAAAGCTTTTAGTGCGTTGCTTCGTAAAAAGCAGCACAATCATATACTGTTGTGCTTATATATTTCGTATTTTTCCGCTTCCCCTTGCCACTTGATGATATTTCAAAAACAATTTCAAGGACTTAAATAAGAGTCTAAAACTCTTTACAGGATTAGTCAGGCACACAATATTAGTGAAAATTGGAGTACTTTCCTTTGGTTTGTGACTGCAACCTTGAGGCACGTGTGTGAATCCAGATTACACCTCACATGTGCAACTTGCTGGAACGTTTAATGAGCGCTCCGTTGCCATGGAGGGAACATTTCCTGGTCAGTTAGCCCCTCGAGGTTGCCTGGGAGCCCAATGACCTTGGCTGCGCACCCCCCCCCCCCCCCCCAAATAAAAAAAAAAAAAAAACACCACCCCAAGCAGACTGCGAGGTCCGCAAGAATCATGTGGTAATACAGATATTGCGCCATATGGCGTCGACTTGCTGAGCAAATGCTCTCATTTTGGTAATGGCTATATGGCAGCCCTATATAGCTTGTGTTACGCACCTGCTTTTAGTCTGCCTGATAACTAAATTCATATTATGCTTCAGTATGAAAGAGCTAACTAGGGACAAAATCACTTGCAAAACATTAAGAGCTGTCTCTTTCATGTTGCTACTTAATGGCCCCTGCAAACTGCAAGGTTAGCCTACTTGGTTCCACATGGCTTCCAAGTTGCTCAAATGTTCCAGATTCAGAATCTTTAACTGACTGGCTACCATCAGACACAAGAAATTTGTCGCACCGCATCTCGGAAAAGCAGAAACTATGAGGCACTATTTCTGGTCAGATTTGAAAAAGAAAAAAAAAATCAGGTACAAGTCACATAAAAAATCTGAATTGAAGTGTGGTGTGAACATAGACTAAGTCAGTATACATTGAACAAAGCCAACTTCATTTCATTCCGTTTTCATATATTTCAAGCCGAGTTTAGTCAGCGGGGGTTCAAATGCATGTTAATATTAAATTTTGAATTCATATTTATCTGGCAACGTTAGTCAAAACTGCCTATTTTTACATTTTATTGATATACTGCTACAACACGTGTCTTGGCTATCATCAGACTGTACCTAAGGTGAATGTAAAAATATGATTTGGAAACTCTTAAGTGGGCCATGGTCACACACGTACGCAGAGAACTCTACCAGGTGAGGCTCGTGTTTGAAATGCTTTATAGCATAAACCTGTACAAAGCTAACTCATAAATACGTCCCAAACCGTGGGCGTAATCTTATCCTTCTCCTTCGTTCGTAGTGTATGTAAAAGGTCAATCAATAAGTTCAAGCATCGGCCTTGGTGAATATGGACAAGTGTGGACGATGACGTCATTGTGGAAGGGGAAATATAAATGTAAATATGAAACTGTGGAGGACGAAGGACGTGACCTTACCTTTCATCCACATGAGCGAATTCTGGTGGACACAAAGAAACATAGCGCGGTTGCGCGGATGGAACTCGGCAGGGTAGAACATGAAGGGCAGGTGAGAAGATGGTTGGAGGCGAAAATTCTGGTGATAATTCCTTTCAGCACAAGACTGACTGGTGTGAGGCAACACGGTGCCACGGGGCAGCTGAGTGGATGGAATACACAAAGAAAAATAAAGATTAATTGTACAGTAGAAAAAGAAATAAAGTTAGCTAAATGCTAGCTGCTAGCTAAAGGTGTCACAACATTGCTTTGACAAATTTTTCTCCTTGCCGTTTTTTGTGTGTTGAATGACTTGGGAGCCATTTTACACCAACACTCAACACAACTATTTCCTTTACAAAGTGTTCGGCAACAGTGCGGAATAAAGACTGCTTCTGCATTGGCTATTGTTGCGTTTCGCGTCACACTCAACGGTGTGTATATGAACACAAAAGCATATTATTCAGCTTTCAGGTGCTTTTCACAGCGAAACTAATTGATCGCGATGAATCAAGCCACCCATACATGTTGATTTGGCGAGTATGCCTCCAAGCAGTTTTGAAGCAATGCCGTCATCAAATTACCGTGCTCAGTGGCTAGCTCATCGGCAAATGAATAACAACGTGACAAGTCAAGATGACTCACGGAGATATGAAGGACAACCGAAAAAAAAAAATACTTACAGACATAAAGATAACTTTTGACGCAAAGATTGATCCTCCTCTGTGATTTTATTGGGAAAATAAACTTGTCACACCCCTTTTATTCCCTTTATTTCCATTGTAAACATATGAATCTTTTGCCTCACCTTGGTCTGTCAACACCAAACACCGCCCTCTTCATGTTGCTGACCCCCCCCCTTTTTCTTTCTTTTTTTTTTTGCAGCGCTTGGCAGCCGCCACTGTTATTAGTGTCGTAATTTAGCTGCCTATGCAAACATGACCCCGTCCTCCAAAAATTCAAACGGTAGTCACAGCGAGGCCAGTAAAGAGGAAGATAAGAGGGACATAAATTATCACCGTGCTCCCCTCCTCCTCCTCCTCCATGTTTTTGTGAGTGTGTGATGGTTATCGTAGACGGGCACTGTTATATGACATCGTGACATATATTTGAATGCAATGAATTTGAGCAGCAAGGACGGAGACAGAAAGGACCAACAAGTAAATGGAAATATGCAGACAATTTACTCTACACGAAGAGGAAGCTGCGCGGAGCAATCTGCATTTTAATCACTGCCATGTCGAAAACACATTTTTATGACCCTGCCCCCTGAATAAGGAAGTCTTTTGTGATTTAGTGTGGCGTCACATGTGGTCAGCGAAAGATGCAGGGAAAAATAAGAGAGGGTAGTTGAAATGGTTAGCGGACTGCCGAGTGCGTAGCCCATCAAAGTGGCACTGTGGGGCTTATTGCGCTATGGATTCAACTCATGAGTTTGACCTTGGCGCGTGCGCACACACACACGCACACACACATTTACCCTGGGGTTCCACTCAACCTTGACTAATTAGCTGGCGTCCCCGTGGCATATGTTCGCCACAGAGTTGATCAAGGACGTTACATCTGCAGTGTCCCCCTCCTCTCCCCTATGTTAGCCCCCCCCCCCACACACTTTTCTGTGGCCTGCTCTGTTGTGGCAAGTCTATGACAGATGTTCGGGCAAAACCTCATAAGTCACAATTTGGTAAATTTATTCTTTTTTTCACTAATCTATAATGTTGGTCAGTCCAGATGTGTTGGGTGTCATTTTGTTTTCTTTTTACAAATTAGTGAGCAGTCGAACGTGTTGAAAAATGTCTTGCTCTCTTTCTTCAATACACTTGGATGATAGCGGTTCACCTCGATGACCTCAATGCTCGCTGCAATGTCCTACTTTGTGTTATTTTTCTTTGCCATTTTCCTTTCAAGTCTGCTTCGACTTGATACTGGAAGTATGATGTCGTGATTCACATCGATAACTGAAATGCCGACTGCAGTGACTCTTGTTCCTGTTAACACAGCCTTGCAGAGGCCTGGTCTTCACTCACCAGTGTGTTTGCATAGCCTGAAGTACTATAGTGATTCATATAAGTGACTTTAATGCACACGACAGATGCAAATAAAGAATTTTTCGATGGTTGCACACTGTATTTAGCATCCCGCACGGGTTAGCGCTGCGTTGATGTGGCCCATCCTGCGCTTGCTAGGCTGTCACAAAACTGACTTAAATTCTCGGTGCAGTGTCTCGCCTCGCTCCCTCACGTTAGTGCTACCTCTTGCTGCGGCCTGGTCGGTGCTTGCAAGTCTATAATCCTGCATTGTATCATAAGTATGGTGTAGTGGGTCACATTACATTTTTGTCATGTTGGAACTGCAGTGCTGTTAGCTTCTCAATGCAGTCTGTTTCTATATTATACCCGGAGTATGATGTAGCACTTCACACAGTGGTGTACAGAAATCAATATTGTTGTATTTATTTATTTATTTTTGCATAGTTGCGTGTTTTCTAGTTGACTACATTTGAGGGGGCACATCAACGAGGACGAGCGCTACATCTGCGGCTTTGTTTGCTGCGAGCCCGCCGCGCAACCTTGTGCAGTGCAAAGCAACCTTGAACACCGCGCTGTTACCAAACAAGGCAAACAGACATCTGGTGAGCGGTCCGCAAATGCAAGTAAACAACATGCTCAATATGTTTATTACATACAGTAATATTTTATACACATCTACATATATATATATCTATCTATCTCTCATATATATGTATATATAATGTACTTCCCCGATGATGCCAGCAGTTTATATATTATTTGTTTACTATTGCCATCGACTCTTGTTTGATGGATTGGATGCTTGAAGTTTGAAGAGGCAAGGGATTTTGGGCAATTTATTATTAATATTTATTCATGTTATCAGGTGACAGGTTGTCATTATTGGTGCATGAAAGGGTTAATTGTTGCGGTCAGGCCATTACATCCTTTCCACTCACAAATTCTGGAGGTAGTCTGCAATAAATCCTGATCCGCGTTTTCACAAATGCGTGTGTATTAGAGATGCCGCTTCATTGGGATACCAGAGCCGTACATCCGGAGAATGTCGTGCATTGATGGTTCACTGCCCGTATTCTTCTGGAGGTCAATTGAATCAAGACTCCCACTTTGTTGAAGGAGCCAAACTAAACTGGTGCGCCTCTCCATACACGGCGAGTCTGCCACCCGTCACAACAGCCGCTTGTCCAAGGAATTTAGTTGAATATATTTTTGGAGGACACAACTCGTCATACAGTTCAAACGAACTGTCGACGGTTCTTGTGAAGCAAAAAGGAAAATAACAGTTGTTTGCGTATTTTTGTTGAGATCGGCTCCTCTTCCATTATCAGCATGTTTTGCGAGATCACAAACTTTTTGATGTAATAAGGAAGCAATATCTGGTGTGTCACCTGGACACGTTGCTGAGAATGACACGAGAAGGCTTTCGTTTTTCTTTGGGTTGAAAGAGTTTCCGTTAGCTTGAGCAACAGTTTGTCGATACTCGTCTTCTTGTAGTGGAGAGGAACCCGGGAAAAGCGCTATGTAACGACGTGTGCCATCTAGTGGTGAGCGGTGTTATTACAACTTAAAAAGGATCAAGTGTGGGTTTTTTTTTTTTTTTGGTCAGAGGGCCAAATAAAGCGACAGGAAAATAGATTATGTGTACAAATACAGTACCTAATTATTTCAAAGACATTGACAATGTGTTCTTTGAAATAGATTTTTTTTTCCTAAGTTGATGACATAGTCCACTTAATAGAGTTCTTTTGTGGGAGTGAATGAAATGTCCCCTAAGAACATGTCATCATTACAACCATTTTAATTTTCCTGCTTGACATGGTTTTGCCATCTGTTCACCCCCCCCCCCCCCAGCTCCTCCCAAAGTTTTTTCAGTTAACCCCCCCCACCCCCACAAAAAAATGGAAAACTATGAAAAAAAGGTAATTAAAAAGTTCAAAAAAAGTTGCTGTTTATTCAGCTGGTCTTCTCTAATGCACAAACACATTTTCACAGTGCTCTAAGTCGTTGACACGAGTCCTTGGAGAGTGCAGTATTCAATTTGTAACTATTATAGAGACAAGGACACGCTCCTTTATGTCGGCCGCGGCGATGAGAGAAAATGGAGGCAGTCGCCATGGTAACCGCCAGAAGAGTGCCCAACAAATCAACAAACAATGCTCGGCAAGACTTTTGCAGGGGGAGTCATTTAGTGCAAAGCCTTGAATCATACAAAGTTGTGCTCTCATGCTGCCTTTCGAGTGCCTGTGGGTGTCAAAGCTGAAGGAAACAAAAAAAAAAATAAAACCTTGTGCTCTTCTCCAAGGCCGAGCTGCCGGGAACGTGCCAGGGAGCCGTCGTCTTTTGGTCACGCTGACCTCTCGATTTCACTGGTGAGGTCACACCTTCCAGAAATGCTGAGCCCTGCACAAGCAAG
>NW_017806074.1:948605-980982 GCF_001891065.2 Hippocampus comes
CGGGAATTTGTTTCAGCAGCCAAAAAGCCAATTTTTGTTTTAATTGGAGACAAAAATAAAAAATAGCCAAGATGCACATCCGAACTTGTAAAAACGTTCAATAATCGTGAATTTTAACAAAATTGTAAAAACAAATTGAAAAATGGTAAAAAAATACTTTGAACATTATGAATATTCTTTTTAAAAATCATTTTTTCAGTCAACAGGAATGATTTGTTCCATAGTTGTTGCGTTACTCCAATTCTGTAATTTATTTCTGTTCTTTACTCCGATAAGTGACTCTATCCAGCCATCACCGCAGTATGAATTCGGTTTTGAGTTTGAACACGCTTCTTTGTCGTCACGATGGGTCGCCATCGTCAACAAAGCCTGTCCGGCGGCGAGTAACGCGCTCAAGGCGAAGTAAGAGCCGCCGGCTTACCAAAGGTACACCGTGGCGA
This sequence comes from Hippocampus comes, assembly GCF_001891065.2. Taxonomy (NCBI): domain Eukaryota; kingdom Metazoa; phylum Chordata; class Actinopteri; order Syngnathiformes; family Syngnathidae; genus Hippocampus; species Hippocampus comes. The sequence continues at coordinate 949,046 of NW_017806074.1, forward strand.
GCTCAAAGTACACCTTGCGCAGTATACGGGACGCAAGTGCCGGAGATGGGCTGCTGCTGGATTTCGCGACGGCGTGTTTGCAACAAGACATCATGTCATCTCTCCTTGAGACGGGAGCGTTTTTATAAGCGCTGCCGGCTGGGCCTTGAGCGCGCAAGAGAAGAACTGAGTGAAGGCTGTTTATCCCGCGGCGACCTTGATATAAACATGTAAAAGAAGCTCGTCGCTTTCTCTCGTCTGCTCCATCAATACAAAGATTTTCAGCGGAGGCAACAATGTGTTGCTGAGTGCCTCTGCAAAAGCGTGTTTTTTTTTCTCTTGTTGTTTTACGGCGCCGACTTCATTCACGTCGACCTTCGAGGTGACGCAAGGGGTCGCGGAGGTCGCGCTTGTGGCTTGCGCGTGAATGTGAATGTGCCGTTTTTGTGTCCGCTTTACAAAAGGCAACAAAACTCTCGCACGTGATGGTTGACCCCAACGGCGGGCCACACGCTGCACTTCCTCAACTTGCTTGGCGCTCTCGACATTGACTTTTACCTTCCGCAAAACTTGTCAACGCCTTTCCGTTTGGCGTACCAAACACATCGGTACGGTCGTTGTTGGGTGCGTTTGTCTTTATTTGCTCACAGGTTTCAGGTCGCTCAACCGCGCTCCCTCTGAGGAACAATTAGGCGAAAGCGTTTAATTCATCTGCTTTATCCACAAGTGTCTTTTCCAAGCCTGACTCCGCCCCAGCCGTCTCCCCATCCCTTCCTTCCTCTCCCGCTGCAGCTCCTCATTCCTCTTTAGTGACAAAGGCAAGGAGAGCACTGAGTCATGACATCATAATTCACCAGCTCCTGTTTTCTCCGTTGAATCAATATCAGTGTGTCCGAGTCAAGGTTGTTGGCTGGCCTTCACAGCTCGCCTCTTCCAGCTTCTTTCTCGTGGAAAATCGTATAAATTGTCCCTAAAATAATTAAGCCTTCAGATCTGTCACTGCCCTATATATAATTTTTTTTTTTGGAGGGGGACCAACTTCCTGCCTTATAAACAACACTGACGCAGCGTCAAGGTAATGCTGCGGGTAGAGCCGACTGAGATTTTAAGGACTTGCTGCTTAAGGACTTATTTGTAATGTCTTGTGTAAGAATCTGAACTAAGCTTTTTAAAGTGCTACTCTTTGAAGACTTGTCTTGTTAAACTCAAAGCATTTGGAATTTGTTTTGAAGGACTTGTTTTTTTAAAGACTTGGCTTTAAGAAGTGAGGTTTCAAAACTAAGGTCTTTTTTTTGGGCTCTTTCAAAAGTTAGGATCAAGGACTTGTATTTAAGAACTTTGCTTTAAGGAGGAATTAGCTTGAAGGTGTTGCCTTTATTCGCAAAGTTAAATAACCTTCCTCTGAGTTCTTACCTTTAAGGACTAGTCTCCGAAACTTTGGTTTAAAATTTGGTCTTGCAGGACGCAGCTTTTAGGACTTAGCAGAAAGGACTTCTCTTTGATTTCTTGTTTTCGCTCTTGTCTTAAAGAACATAGCCTTAAGCGCAATAACGCTTCTTTAAGGGTACCACCTTAAGGACTAGTCTTTGAGAACTTAAATTCAAAGATTACTCCGAGCTTTAAGGGCTTTTCTTTCACTGATCTTTAAGAAGTTAGCTTTATTGCCTTCTCAGTGGCCACTAGTCTGTCAGAACTTTGAGGTAATCACGATTCTTTTTAGAAGTTAGCTTCCAAGACATCATTTTAAGGACTCGTCTTTGAAAATTTAGTTTCAAGGACCTCGCTTTGCGTACTTGTACTTCAGAACTTGATGACCTTTGAGGACATCACTTTGGATGTGGGGGACTTTTTTTAATGACTTTGATTGAAGATCACTTGGAGTAAAAAAAAAAAAATATTCTTCACAATTCTCAATGCTGCTTTTTACTTCGGTTTGCTTCTCCTTTTGTAATGAATGTCTTTAGCAAGTTTATGGATATGTGTTCATTTTATTTCATGAAAGCATGATTGTGGATGGTATGACAAACAATGACTTCTCACCCATGTTGTCTGCTTGCCACAGTGTAAAAAAAAAAAAAGATAAAGTTGATATTGACTTTAAGAATAAAATACTCTATTCTCAAAGACAGATCCTGAAAGAAACTGAAATGAATTCATCGCTGTGGACTGCAGAAGAAAAGGCAAGAGATAACAAGCACTTGTTTTCAAAACAACCAAAGGTCTCGACTGACAACAGCAAGAGCCAGACGCTCCTACCAGTTACAGTAGCACTGCTGTTGGAGCACGCGGGCGAGATGACACGAGTGATGCTTTTCGTTTCAAAGATGTGAGTATAAAAGTGGTTCAATTGGAAACTGTGTTAAATGTCCATTCGTGTTTTTAACAGTGACAGAATAAGCCTTGAGACAATTCATTTGTTCGACAATGAGCCTCAGTCAGGATTTTAGGGTCCTTATTAGCACAAAAAAAATGCCCCGCTTACATTTGATGATCAACATTAATACTTAATCTTTCCAGCACTTTGTCCGGTTTGCCCATGAAGTAACGGGGACAGTACCTTTGCCCATAGCGAGAGGGAGAGAGGAAAAATAAAGCGAGGGAGGTACCTACCTTTTACTTGTGGGAGGCGGAACGACCATCGGATGCGAGTGGAGAAAGAAAAAAAAAAGCGGAGAAAGTGGAGGTACACACACACACGGGAGCGCCTCCCCCGCCCCCCAAACAACAGCGCGTCGCCCTTCGCTCGGAGGCTATCTGGAGCTCCAAATTAAACGGCGCCTCCTCCGCACTGACCTCCGCCGAGGGACGCGCCGCGCTCTCCGGCCAGCGGTCATGGCCACGACGCTGGAGGGCTGTCGTTGTCGGCGTGCGAGCCTCCACAGCAAGAGCAGCGGCGGTAGCGGCGGCAGCATCCTTTACAGCATTCTTAAGAGTGACAGAGAGGAGCAACAACAGCAACATGAAACGATACAGAACTTACTCCACAGCCACAGGAACTCGCCGTCTTCTTCGTCCGCCTCGTCTGTAGCCTCCGGGCCGGCGTGGCGACATCAGGAGCCCCGGCAGCAGCAGCAGCAGCAGCAGCAGCAGCAGGCGGCGCGCTCCTGCGGGGCAACGCGGCGTCGCGGTGTCCTCAGCTCCCCGCAGGTGACATGCAAAGCGGCCTCCGCCATCCTGGTCAAGACGCTGCGATTCGTCAAGAACGTGCCGTGCTTCAGGGAACTGCCCGAGGAAGAACAGGTGGTCTTGATCCGAAGCGGCTGGGCTCCCCTGCTGGTGCTGGGATTGGCGCAGGACCGCGTGGACTTCGAGACCACGGAGACGGTGGAGCCGAGCATGCTGCAGCGGATCCTCACCGGGGCGCCCCAGAGTCACAGCGAGGCGGCGGCGGCGGCGGCGGCGGCGGTGACGGTGGCGCTTCCGAGTCGAGGCGGGGGAGCCGGCGTGTCGTTGGCCGACATCGAGGCCATTAGAGGCTTCCTGAGGAAGTGCTGGAGTGTGGACATCAGCACCAAGGAGTACGCCTATCTGAAGGGAGCCGTGCTCTTCAACCCGGGTAAATCCGTCAGCCCCTTGGGGGGCAACACTCGGGGCAGCCTAAATGGGGGTGTTCATCACACCGCTTTTGTAAAGTCACCAGCAAGTTCACGGTTATGTCAAAAGTACGTATTTGAGTAACCTCCGGTAGCTATTTGGCCAGGACATCAGGGACACATTTGCGCGGCATTTCAATTAAAAGCAGCAAGAACATAAATGAAAAACACACGAATGCTTGTGGTATTTTTTTGATGTCAAAAAATAATGTTACATCGATATATTTTTATACTTTTTTTAAAAATAGAAACTATGTATGGATGCAGCTGTACACCAAATCGTTAAAATTCAACTTGTTATTCTTTTCATAATGTCTTTTATTGACACACACACGACTTATTATATCAACTTTACTTTTTGATTTAAAAATACAATGTTTGGAGAAAAAAATCTTGGAACAATTTTTTTAATACACTCATAAGCTTCCCAAAGAAGTGCTATTTTTACCTAATGCAGGGTGCCCCTAAAGTTTTGTTTTTTAACAACAACAAATCTCTTTTCCGAGATCAGGACCATTGGTCAGTAGTTAAAATATACCCCGTTTTTGAATGTTAAAGAAACTTATTTGGCAACTTAATTGGGCATAATATTCGACCTAAAGTTACTTAACATTTCATTTAAAAAAATAAAAGGGAAAGAGAGAAATTAAAATAAAGAAAAATAATGAAGATGTTATTTAAGAAAAATATACATTTGCATTTCCTAAAGCTGTTTAACATTTTAATGAACCTCCCCATCCCCAAATAAACTTTTTAAGTAAACATTTAAATGTTAGGCACATTAATTTTTGGAAGATATAAGTGAATCATCTATTGAATGCCACTAGATTGCACTGATGTATAAGTTCTCCGGAATTTGTGTATTACCATCATACTGGAAGTTGGTGCCATCTCTTAACATTGCCTTTTCTCCCTCTCGTCCTCCATGTCTTTTCAGATCTGGAGGGTCTCCGCTGCCTGCCGTACATCCAGTCGCTGCGGCGCGAGGCTCATCAAGCCCTTAACGAGCACGTCCGACTGATCCACCGCGAGGATGCCACGCGCTTCGCCAAGCTGCTCATCGCCCTGTCCATGTTGAGGTCCATCAGCCCATCGGTGGTGGCCCAGCTCTTCTTCAAGCCCATCATTGGCAGCGTCAACATTGAGGAGGTGCTCATGGAGATGTTCTACGGGAAGTAACACAACACTCCAAGGCCTCCAGTATACGTTACCATCCGGTTACCAGACAGACTGTAAAGTCCTTATTGGACAAGTGAAAAGCGTCTACAAAAAAAAAAAAAAAAGGAATGCGTGTGTGTGAATGTTTTATGTTACGTTAAAGCAAGCCACTGTAATTCATAGCTTAACTTATTTGTTTTATAAACTATTTTTCTAAAATAAACTCCCTCGAGTGTTCTTCTTCAGTGCTGTTATTGACACACTTTCCACAGGGTCAGCTGACGTCGGTGATACGTGATACATGCAGATAAACGGCTGACAAAACTCACATGGTTACCTTCAGTGAATTTGGGTCACACTGATTCGGGCCAGCAGCTTGTTTACGTTTTGATAAAGCTCCATTGTGACAAATGTGAGCCTGCAGGAGGCTTCATTAAAGTGGAATCAGCAGTCCCTGAGCCTTAACAGGTACACTTGCACAATGCGATGAAATGCATTCAAACGTCCATCAAAACCCAAATGTAGTATTTTTGGAATGGAACGATTTTTTTTTCAATTTTGAATTTTATTTGCTACCACCAGAGTGTGACAAACGCACCACACGTACATCATTTTATAAACAAGAAGTGACACCAGATTTTGGATGTAGACTTGATAATTTGCATTTTTTTGTGCTAAAAAAATGATTTAAAGTATGACTCTATAAAAATCCTCACATAAATACAGCTTTACTGTCATGTAAAACCTTTTCTTTGACACATAACTAGTTGTCAAAAAGGAACTACTTTATAACAGTATGCCTTTTCATTTCCCCAAAATAAAACCTAATTGTAGCGTTATTCCAAAGTTATTTTTTCCCTTAAAAAAAACAACTCTGTTGTCAAACCATTTATCCTTGGAAAAAAAAGGCTATTTTCATTCTAGGTCATTTTTTGCTTGAAAAATAATAGTTTTATTGTCACAATAGTCCACCTATTTTCCATAAAAATACAATATTATTGTCATATTATTGATTTGTTTTTGGGTTTTTTTCCGAGAAAAAGCGAGTCACAGAATATATTTATTTTTCCCCTTTGGCTTTAGAACTCCTTGAGATTCAAAGTATAATGCTGAGTGCTACTCTAATGACAGGAGTACAGCCAACTATGTTGTCAAACCATTTATCCTTGAAAAAAAAGGCTATTTTCATTCTCGGTCATTTTTTGCTTGAAAAATAATAGTTTTATTGTCACAATACAACTCTGTTGTCAAACCATTTATCCTTGGAAAAAAAAGGCTATTTTCATTCTAGGTCATTTTTTGCTTGAAAAATAATAGTTTTATTGTCACAATAGTCCACCTATTTTCCATAAAAATACAATATTATTGTGATATTATTGATTTGTTTTTGGGTTTTTTTCCGAGAAAAAGCGAGTCACAGAATATATTTATTTTTCCCCTTTGGCTTTAGAACTCCTTGAGATTCAAAGTATAATGCTGAGTGCTACTCTAATGACAGGAGTACAGCCAAATGTGTTAAAAAAAGGGGGTAAACTAATACTGCATGTAGGACAAATAAAGTGGCATTTGTAAGGGGGAGAGCAATTCTAATTGTGTGACATATTTAATAAAAAGTTGTTTAACAATAGAAGAATTTACGGTGTATAATGACAATTTAAACGTAGACGCCTTAAAAAATGCCATCTATCTGATGAGCAAATACTGTACCTATTGGTAACAAATCTCTTCTGCCCTCTAGTGGTGCAATATTGAAATTGTAGGTAGATAAGTATGATCTGTCACTCACACCGACGCGCACGCATTCGTACACACAATGGGTCTTTCGTACTCAGAATATTCGTATTCGTGCCTACGTTTGATATACATTCAGAGAGATATGCTCCAATTTCTTGGACGAGGTGCGAATGTCCATGTGAAACTTTCAACGAATTTATTGCTAAAGATTTTTGTGCTCCCGAGGGCAGAAATGCGCCACAAATCAAAAAACACAGATTACTGAAACGATTAAATAGTACATAAAGTTTATCCTGCTCATCAAAAAAAGATATAGCCATCTGATAATTTAAAATCTCATGTCTTGATAATATTCATGCAACCTGGCGCCCTCTATTGTAATAGCACTCTATGGCCATGACTGAAAAGACACAGAAAGTCTGCCATTTTGGTTTGAAGCAGCCATTTTAGGGTCATTTTTGCCCATTTCCAGGGGACCCTATCAAGACCAATTTCGAGAGATTTTATCCAATTGCAAGCAAATTGGAACCACATCGACTGGCAATAAGTTCAGGGTGTATCCCATTTCACGGCCAAAGTCATCAGCTAAGGTGGGTGGCCCTAATGAGGATAAATGTTAGAAAATGCCGGGATATACTAGACAGAATGCTCGTGAAGTTGAGTGACTCGACACAAAAACAAAACAAAATTAAGCTCCACAATGTCAGAGGATGACCAAACATGTGACTCTAAACATGAAGAATTAAGATCTTAGAAAATGTAGGGATATACTAGACAGATACAATGCTCGTGAAGTTTAATGACTCGACACAAAAACAAAACAAAATTAAGCTCCACAATGTCAGAGGATGACCAAACATGTGACTCTAAACATGAAGAATTAAGATTCAGGTCAGAAGTCAAGGATTAACAGGGGAAGCTAATGTCCCTGCATTTGTGCTCACAGCATTAGAGTGCTAAACTATCATTTCTTGTTTTTACTGTTTGATTTTGGCCTACTTTGACTTTTCCCTCTGTGGTGTTGCAGTGTTGTTTACCATTCTAAAGATTGTCTGTGTGTGCGAACCCCCAGGAGATGGCACTGTCTGGCAGCATTTATGTAGCAATCATACAAATAATCAGACGACTTGTGCAATGATGAAAAGAAACGTGCATGGTTTTAGTTTGTCTACTTACGTGTCAATAGACACAGCATGCTTTCCCAAGCAGGAAGTGCAATGATTGACAAGCAGTTCTGTCTTATAACTCTTAACTATAACTAATGGACTCCTCACAGCAAGGGTGCAATGTCGCATCGGCCATGAAGCTGCAACTTTAGTGCATAAACAGGAAGTGTGCTTGTTTTAATTGTAGAAATGACGTTTATAGACAGGAAGACAGCTGTTTATCCAAGCCCACTATGAAGTCATTGAGGTGAGTTATTTCAAGTGACAGTGCATGTACTTAGATGTAAAGTATACCAGATACTGTACTTGATGTGTTTTATACTCACATGGAAAGGAACCCGATGAGACACACACAGTAGTTCAGCCGTCATCAGTCTTCGGTTACTCCGCTGCGGACCTGGTGAAGTGTTTATTCAGAGTGGGGCTTTTACCTGCAGGCATTTTTGTAATAATTCATCCACCCATTTTCTATAGCGCTCACTCTCATAAAGGTATTCCCAGCTGACTTTCAGCATTACGCAGCCCATTGCAGGGCACATAAGTATCTGTCGCTACCAAGTCTCGATCTGATACCTCTGCATTGCATTACGAAGAAGAAAAAAAAAAAAAGCACAGCCAAATCAGACCAAGCACCTTTTCGAGTCTTCAAAGATTTTATGGAGCAATTTTGTGTGATGTTGACAATAACTGGCAACCACTCCAACCACTCGTCCGTGATTCTTGTGAGCATAAGCAGCATAGAAGATGTATGGAGGCTGGGGAAACGCCAAGAAATGTGACCCCCCCGCAGTGAAATAAGAATACACGGCATTGTGGAATGTGTCTGAATCCCCGAAACGCTAATTATCTCCACGTCAAGTACAATCCTGTTCAACACTGGAGACTTTCCGACAGTCCTCGAATTCATCTGAGAGACGCACGTCACATGATAGGGCGGGAGCTGCTGTTTTGGTTCGCAATGGAGTTCCGAGACTTTCAAATATTACTGCACACAAAAGGGGAGGCGTACAAAGGAAATCAAGGTTGTTTTTAATGTGCAGTGAGAAAGTATAAGGGGCAAACTGATCATGACTCGTGTTCCTATAAAGATAGACATTTCTCCCCGCGTGAAAATTGTGTTGATATATTTATATAAATATCTATATTATATATAGAATACAGATCTATTTGCTATGCATACTCAAAAAAGTCACACCTTCAAATATATCTAAAGTCTTTGCCCCCCCGAACACAAATGTACTCTTTTTTTTTTCTTGCCTTAAACATGAATTATTGTTACATAGGAAACCAAAGCAGTTATCAGAATGTGAATATTGTTGTTTTTTTTTCCTTTTAAAAACAAAACAAACAAACAATGAGAATGATTTGAGTTTTTGTGGGATTCAAAAGTCGTGTACAAAACACTGAATTGTCCTCCCGTGGTGGATGAAACAATAAAATTTGAGTCCTCAGGCAACCGCTTATAAAAATAGAGTTATTTTTTTAAAATAATCTACACGTTGTTTTTTTTAAGGTGAGGCATTCTCAAACAGCGTCTCAAATAGAAAATACCAAACGTTGTCTTCTTCTTCTTCTGCTGCAGGGAGCTGATTGATGTGGACAAGCCCCACCCCCTCCTTCTCAGCCCCACACTTTTCATTTTTGCATATTCTATGTTTTTTTTTTTTTGTTGTTGTTGTGATACACCGTTTTTTTAAAAGTAGATACACCCTTTACAGGTCAAACCCCCCGCCCCCCTAAAAAAAAAAAAATGTCATTACAGCTCCTGGAAGCTGTTAAAATGTCCAGGGAAACCTAGAAAGAATGCAATTATTTCAAATGAAAGAGTACACTGCATAACTGGCTTTTCGAACAAGCACATGGGCATTGAATAGTAAAAACAAAACCAAAAAAAAAAAAAAACAGTGATTAAAAATATACACCTCTGGAAGTTAAAGCAAACTCCTAGGATGGAGAAGGCAACAGACGTGTGAATGAGAGAACAGAAGAGGAATGCTACAAATGAATGCAGATGCTGTATATGTACAAGACCCTGTTTTCCTTTTGCGTGGATGGATGCATGTGTGTGTGCATGTGTGTGTGTGTGCATACGTGTGTATGAGTGTGTTAGTGTGTGCGCACCAGAACGTTCTTCTACGTGAGTGTCCTTGGATGCTGACAAATCACCACGTAGAAAATGACCCAAAACAGAGTGTCGGTCCTTTCAGTGGGGGGGAAACTGGCGTCTCCCGTGGAGAAAGCGAAAAAGGACTTTGACCGCGTGGACTCTCCCGGCTTGCGAGCGGGTTTACCAGATGACGCTGGAGATGCTGGTCTCGCGCGGCAGCAGGGGCAGCATGGCGTTGTTGGCGTGCGCCTCCTCCAGGCTGTGCTCGCGGCTCTTCCCCGGCGGCCTCTGGCCGTTGAGCAGCGTCAGGGGGATGTTGCAGTAGGTGTGCTGGCTCCCCAGCGACGAGAGCGGCGGCAGGGTGCCCCCCGCGGGCAGGTCGAACTCGTAGCTGCGGTAGTAGTGTTTCTGCCTCACGGTGGTGTGGTAGGAGTTGTGGAAGGACGAGCGCAGCTCCGGGTGGGCGGTGGCCATGGCGGTGGATGTGGCCGCCGCCATGGAGATGGCGGAGACGGTCTGCAGCTCGCCGAAGGCGCCCTGCTCGCTGACGTCCAGCGCCGGCTCGTGGCCCAGCATGGGCTCGGTGCGCCTGAAGGGCATCTCGTACTGCAGTTGCTTCCAGAACTTGGAGTGCAGCTTGTTGCTCTTGGGGCCGCGCCACTTGATGACGGTCAGGGTCTTGATGGTGTGCTTGAGGGCCTCCACTTCCTGGTAATTCATGATGCCGCGCAGCTCGGCGCACTCGATGAGGATCACCTTGATCTCGCCGGTGACCAGCATGTTGCGCAGGCGGGTTTCTAACTCGAAGATGCTCCAGCCGCGCCGCACCACGTAGTTGGGCGTCATGACGATGATGAGCCGCTTGCTCTGATCCACGCAGCGCGCCACGTCCTCGATGTAAGCTGCGGGAAACAGGAAGACTGGTTTAAAAAAGAAAAGAAAAAAAGAAAAAGGCAATCCAGGGGCGGGAGGATTGAAGAGGTTTGCTTGTTGGAGGACAAGGGACAACACTGAACAATAGACGCACAGAGTTCGACGCAAGACAATAGCTCATTTCACATCCAAGCCTGGAAGGCATCAATTCGGGATGGGGGTGTCGAAGTCGACTCACAAATTTGCCAGCTTCTCACATTCGGTAATTTTTCATGAATTTACCGATTTGGCTTTTTTTTTTTTCCCTCTGTGGAACCTTTCCATTCCTACGGTGTAAAAAAAAAAAAAAAAAATGTTGGGTGACCTCAAAATGTCAACGCAAGGGACTTTGAAAACATTCTAAGTTGGGCAATTTTTGCTGTTGTGACAATCGTCTTTCCTGCATTTCACAGCAAAGAAAGAAGAGTTGACAGAACATTTGTCCCTCTAATGGGACCTCAACTTCGAGATATGAGTGAAAACAACTCGCTTGCTTTTCTTGCTAATTAACACGTTGCCATAAATGTCAGGAATTTATAACGTGTTTCAAACTAAATGGATTTTTTTTAAAACCCAAAAATACAAGTTGTATTTTATAGTGTATTTACAGTATTTGCACTCTTTTTGAAATACACTAAGATGCCACAAGGTGCCGCCAAAGCACTGTCTAAATATCAAAGTGATGCGTCAAGGAAGTATGTAAGTTTAGCCTGGGTTGTTAGCGGAAGTTACACGCAGGCTTCTGGTGCATTTTTTTCAAAGTAAAATCCTGGAGGTATTTATTTTGAAAGGTATTTTGTAAAATGAATTTTTATTTTCAAACATATCTCTACTGTAATTGTACCACCTTAGCCTACGGCAGTGATAGACTACAACGCATTCAGTCTTAAGCTCAAATTCCTCTGATGTCACCGGTGTACAAATGGAACTCGGTCCAAAAAAAAGGACCCCTGTATTGTTCGATAGCAATGAAACAATACCGGATGTAAGATGACTGGAGCTGGGGGACCAATTTCCTCCAGATAACCCACCCAAGATGCCTGGAGCTTGAAGGTTTTATTGTATCGTCTTCAATTTACTGCCTTCTGTGTTGCGACCAATCAGTTCCAAGTTTGGATCCATAAATCAGAGCGATTGTCTTTTTTTTTTAAGGCTTTGGCATGGAAGAATGATTTTCTCTTTGTGGACCCTGGGACTGGAGCTTAGCAACGGGCAAAATAGTGTAAGTCTAAAAATGTAACTGATAAAAAAAAAAGTTGTCCGGAGGTTTGTTTAGACTGCAAAATGACGACATGCACACAACTATACAGTGGAACCTGAAAAATTCCGTTTTTCACAAAATATTTACGAAAACAGTGCATATGAACATGGAGTTCGAACTGACCTTGGCAAAAGACTTTTGCGAATCTTGCGTGATTACTCGTCACAGTGAAGAATTTGAAACAATTGAATGACAGTTAACATGCCTAGTTCAGGTTCAATTAGAATTATTTGCGATGGGCAAAAAAAAAATGATTGAACGTGTTCCCCAGCGCTATTGTGTTTCATCCGCGGCGGATTTGGGGGAAATTTATCTCCTTGTTTATTGCGCAATCCCTGATTTGTGGTTTGTATGGGTTTTTATCGCTTTTTATAGTCATATAAATATTGAAGATATATCAATATGGATGAAAATGCAGTACAAAGTACATGCACGTAGCGAATGTAAAATAACGACAATTTAAGCAGTCTTTTTTTTTTTTAAATCATGATTTAAAGCATGCAGAAGGGGTAAAATTATGTTAAAAAAACAAAACGTGTTTTTTTCTAGACGACTACACTGCACTGTCACTGGCAGGAGGTCATTGACTAAAATAAAAGACAAAACCGGATATACACACACACACACACACACACACACACACACACACACACACACACACACACACACACAAATAACCCTGCCTGATTTGAGTCTTCACCCCCTTGTCACCTACTGTAAGTCAGGAAAAACACAAGCGTTACATAACTCCCAAAAATGATTCTGAGCGATTAGCCTGTGGTGTAAGGTGTGTTGATTCTTTCCTCCCGGTTCTGCTCAGAAAGCAGCTGACAATCGTGTACGTTCAACCTTTTCCATGTTTACAATCACAAATCCTTACGTGTGTGTGTGTGTGTGTGTGTGTGTGTGTGTGTGTGTGTGGTCAACACAGCCACGCACGCCGTGATAGCGATGTGAAAGTGGATGAGAAGCACATCGGAAGTGCAATAAAAATGACAGAACGGTTTCCACGCTTGTAGTACTCAGGGAAAAACACAACTTGTATTTTGGGGCCCAAAACAGTCATTTAAGTTCCTGAAATTTATGGCAACAATGTTAGCTAGCGCAACAAAGCGAGCAAGTTGGAGTTCCATAAAAGGCATAACCGTTCCGTAAACTCTCATTTCTTTGTTGTGAACTGCGGGAAAGCAAAACTTAAAATATTCATTTGAATTGCCCAACTTCAAATGTTATCGAAGCTCGAAAAAAAAAAAAAAAAATCGGTATTTGTGCGTACCCCCGGCTTAAGTTGAGGTGTCTTGATGCATCTAATTCGTATCATCCTGTGAGGATCTGAACTTGACGGTTGGACAGCGTTTCGAAAAAACAAAACAAATTCAGGGCAAAGTACCTCCAAAGAGTCGCGTGTCATCCTGGTAATGCTCAGTGGTGAGACCTAAACATAAACATGTTGACATTCAGGTCATGAACACACAACACGAGACATGCTCAACACAACAGCCTTTGTCAAAGTGGCCTCATCTGCTCTCATTGATCTTTCGCGTCACATTTGATTTCAATCACGAGCCTCCCGAATGGACGTTCATCCGCCATGATTGTGTCAGGCGCAAACGCCGCCGGCAATTTTGCTTTGATAAATAGCAAAGAGGCAGAGCAGTCAGCAACGGCTCGGAGCCTTCAACACATTTCCCCACTGATGTTTAATTCTGTATGGTCCAACCAGGACGTGTTTGCGTTTCATCTGTTCCGCATGAAGCCGACAGTACAAACACGCCGCATCGCTGGTAACTAGAGCACGCTATGTACTAGCGCCTCAGACAGCCTACCGAGCACAGTTAGCATGCATGAGAATTTGTTCAGACGGAATTTTCAGCGGTTTAAAAATGCATGGGGCGAGGCACGCAAGATGTGAAATGTCTTCATTACATCAGCTCGCCCCGTGCACTATACTGCACAATACGATAAACATTCCAGGAGAAGCACGTGTGTTCGAAAGGCTCGAAGGAGAAACGTCCACAAAACACGAGACAAAAAAACCCAACACAACACAAAAGACAAAAAAACACTCAACACGAAAAGGTGTGACAACTCGGTGCTTACTTCCAGTCGGAATGAGGTCCCGGTCGGGGATGAAGAGTTTGTAGCCGTAATGCTTCTCCAGCACGTCGGGGAGAATCTCCAGGGCAAAGCGTTCTTCCTCACGGGTCTCCTGACTCCACTGGTCGGGGTCCACTTTGGTGTAGGACAGGTAGGCGTCATAGTCCTTGTTTTCTGGAAGAAGAAGATATTCAATCACTTCCCACTCTCCAACATGTTAAAAGTACCATATTTTCCACACTAAAAGGCGCACTGGATTATGAGGCGCACCTTCAATGAATGGCCTATTTTGTAATTTTTTTCATACACCGCATTATAAGATGCAATCTACAATGCATCCACTAGATGGCACTACGCTCAAGGAAACGCCAACAGAATGATCAGATGTCAGTACAGTACATTATTTAATAAGGCAGCGACCGATCGGCTTAAGTTTGAATGCTACCTTGTCAGCATGTCTCGAGCAAGGAGCCATTTTGGGGGTCAAAATATTACCGTAATGATCATACACAAGGCGCGTCGGATTTTAAGGCGCGCTGGGAGCTTTGAAGAAAACTGAAGGCTTTTAGCTGCGACTTTTAGTGCGGAAAATACAGAATATTCAATCACTTCCCACTCTCCAATGCGAGTGACTTGACTGATGACCGGAAGTGAAAAGTTCAATTACAAGTTACTTTCTGAGTTAGCTTCAGCAGAAGCTGACAGCTCCGCTTCACATAAAAATGATTTTGCAACTACTTTACGGGAAGCGCGGACTTTCTGACTTAATGCCTTTCATGCACCCTGTAACCTGATAACATGATGAGCTGTAATAAAAATGTGACTTTCCGCATTGTGCTATATGCATGGGTCAGACTTTGGATTTCTTTGTGTCACTCTAACTTCAGTGCCTCCATAGCCTGGAACCTCACAGCATGCCACGGTATGGAGAAAACAATAGTTGCCATGGCAGCGCATCGAATTAACCTCTTAAAGCAAACTTGGGGAAACAACAACTTCACAATGGCCATGTTCCTGTGGTGATTGGAAAAACAAATTGGTGGAGGAAATACCGAACCACCAAATGATTTCCCACGAGGCGGTGGAAAGAAGTGAACAGGCAGAAAATAGACGACCGGAAGAAAGTATTAGTTGTGACATGTTCACTAAGTCCTAGTCATTATTCTCTGCGGAAGCTGGAATATGGGCCAACCAAAAAGGAAAGAGGGGCTTTTTCATCAACTCTTTGAGGAGCACATGCAGCTTTGAAACGACTGCGAAGGAAGGCCACGCCGGGCTGCCTGTGCTCAGTAGGACGGCAACATCAAACACCCCCCATCTCAAATTAGCAACCAACCTTGCAAATTAACCACCTAGCAAAGTTGCGGGAATCAAAACAGCTTGTACCGGCGCGGCCCCCCCGACACTATGACTTAATCATGTGAAAGTTTTTTGACGGCAAAACAATGTCGCATCCATTATTCATGAGCTCGACAGAACGTGAGAAAAAGGACAGCGTTTTCAAAAAAAGACGATTCTGAAAGTGAGCATACTCTGCGGAAGAAACAAAAAGTTCACATTTTGAGGCTTCTGCTTTCGCTGGCCCTGACGCTTCACCACCGATAGATTTCCGCCCCGATGCAGACTTAACCTCAATTCCAGGGACAGAAAGGGATGATGAGGCTTACCTCCGTCCAGGTCCTCACTGCCAAAGTGCCTCCTGTAGAAGAGCATGAGCTCAATCCGGTAGCATTTGTACAGCGAGATGAGGAAGATCAGCAGCAGCAAGATGGCCCCGAGCCCTCCGGCCAGCTCGACCGTGTACATGAGCTCTGCTGAGGATGACACACACACACACACACACACACAGACAAGGCCCCCCCAAAAATGTCAGTCGCGGTAGGATCAAACCCAGGCAGACAATTTCAAAATGACAGTGTCAAAGTCTACTGTCATTTTGTACCGAGATCCAAGAAGGGAGTGGAGGTCTTTCATTACTTTATTCCTCAAGAGGTGACATTGAGTAACTGTATGAATGATGGCACCGCGCTACTTTCAGGAGACAACTTATGTGAAATTAATTTTAGTTGATTATATGCAAATTATCGTACTTCTGCCTGCCTGTCCATCGAGTGAGATATGAAACAACCCATTAAAGCTTTTGGTGTCTGGATATTTCTGGAAATGTTTCATTGAGGAAGACCTTCTGGGCCACATTGACGTAAGGGTAGGGTTAATTTACATAATAACACAAAGTTTCTCCACTCATGACATGATAGGCTGAATGGGTGAAGATTCAGGGCCACTTTCAAGTGACTGATAGACGACACTGTCTAAAACAGTTTCCACGCAGAGACACTATCACGCACGAACACCCGCAGCCCTCCACTGATGGGACGTCTATATGATCATTTCACAGCGAAAGGGTAAGCAGAGATGCATTACGTTTTGGTGGATGCACGGCTAAGTATTAGCTAACAGCGCAAAAAGAAAAATACTTGATCGCTGAGAGAAGTTGCCAATGCAGTGGCTGACGGTATTTTAATTTTTTTTTTTTTTTTTTGTGACGTGTCCACACACAAAATGCACGCAGTAGTGGATGAAGTATTGCCGAATGTTATACCTTGGTGTTAAAATGACATTTTTGAGGACAGTGTCGTCATGAACTCACCTGGACATTAACCCTTTCAGGGACAGCGGTCACTGCAGTGGACAGCTTATCATGTTATCAGGTTACAGGTTATCATTATTGGTGCATGGGTTAAAATCCAGAATCGGGTGTAGGACATCCACTTGTGACAATTCTAAAAAGAAGAAGTGAGCATTTTCTTCTGACAAATGTTCTGCTTCTGGGTGTCCCTCGTTTGATTCGGGCCTCAATAATAAGAAGCTGGGCTTACGAATATGCAACTTTAAGCTGACAGTCATCCACTTGGTTACACATCCACTCTCTGGACTGAACCATCATCAGTATCGCGGGAAGCTAAGCTCTCAGCGAGGCGGCATCCATCATCGGGGAGGGCGGCAGGCACAAGAGGTTCATCGTTGGGGAGGGATGACGGTGCACGGGGGAGGAAGACAAATAGAAGACGAGCGGAGAGTGGATTCATTCGGTTGGCGCGGCGCAGCAATGAAACGGCACTGCACTTTGGATGCCTTCCATGAAAACGGGCATTTTAAAAAACGAGACGGCTCGCTCTCCTCATCGCACCAACGTCCCTTCTGTCTTTACCGCTGAAAATGAACACCCCCCCCCAGGACACTCTTCCACCCCCGTGCTGCATTTCTCTGCTCATTTCTCTTCTCTATTATCTCCTCCCAATCTCCCCTGTGGGTTAGCATGGGGCGGGATGACTTCTGTTGTGAATTAAAGCAGCATTTACCTGCTTTCCCTGCGCTAAAGAACTGCTGCGCTTTAAATCTTTGGCGGTTGAGCCCCGAATGGCTACCATTGGAAACATAAGCTCACTTTGCATTTGCAATTATGAAGGTCCACTACAAAACGAAAGCTATTTCAGACATTGTGCTAGGTTAATAAAATGGGTGATTTTCAAAACTAGCTATGAAGTCAGGAACTTTCCCTTTATTATTATAAAGGCCTTCTTAAGGATAAGATTGTCACACTGGCCGTACAGTCCATATAGGTCAGATTACTTCCAATTCCATTACGGTCAAGTAAGCATTTTTTTTTTAAGCGGGTGCGGTGTCATGCAATGGACGATGTTGGACCTTGGCAGTTCCACTACATCAGCAGTCAAACTAGCTCTCTAAGATGCGCAAAACGATGATTTGAGTCGGCAGGAATGTGGAGCTGGGAAGTTTTGCAGTGTGGCGTCAAGGGAGAGTCGGGAGAGCATGAAAGAAAAGTGAGCGAGGAGAGTGAGAGAATGAGAGCGACTATTGGACTTTCTTCCAATCATTCTAAGGATATCTTCTCTTTAGTGTTGTTGCCGCACACGCACATTTGTGGGCTGTTGGTGTGCAGTGACCAATTCAAACAGAATCGCTGTGTTTTCAAAAACCTCCCACAGAGATTTTGATAACAGCAGGGAGACAAGGAGACAAGAACGCTGTACTATCAAAACTTGTGTCTTAGGGGCCCCTGAATGGAAAAGCTGCACGATCTAGTGATTTTACAAATGATAGTCATGCTCAGTTTCAATTGACACTGCTAGCGATGGATTAATTTAACGATACGTTTATAATTGTGACTGCAATTTTACCAGACATGTTTCCAAGAGCGCTTTCGTTGGCCATGACTGAAATAGGCTATGACCACTCTCACAGCGGTGCAGCCTTCCCTCTCGCAGATCTGCCAGTCAACGCTCGTTGGCGAAATTAACATCGGGTCTAAACTTTCTCTGTGCAGAGTAACACAATCGGGGAAAGATGTCATGTACAAGAACAAGTTGTACATTTCTGCAGAAAGTTGTAAAAAGTGAAAATAAACCATTCAATCCGACAAAAAAAAAAAAAAGTTGGAATGTCTGCTAAAAAAGTAATCGTATGTAAATGTGGCGATAGCGTTTTTGGTGGTCAGACGATCTGACCTCCTGAAAGTATTGAGAATTCAAGAGAAAAGTTTTGGTGGACTCGACAATAAATATGTAAAACTGATGCATATTTCCATTTCATTTATCAGTGCAGTCTGACTTGAAAAAAATTCAGCGGGTGGCTTTAATGAAGATTTGGAATTGGCTGTCGGACTCCTGCTCGACAAAGAGCAAATAAGCATTTCTCTCAACCTTGACATGATCTCTCGAACGAGACTCATAAAATGCGTGTCAGTGGGTGAACACTCATTACGAATGTGGCGTCCTCACCCTTCCTGAAGAGCTGGATGGTTGCCTGGCGACGCCCGTTGCCATTCTCCACATAACAGGAATAATTTCCCAGATCCTCCTCCTCCAATGAGTCGATGGTAAGGGAAATGGCGACTTCCTGCTCGCCCAGGTGCTCCTTGACGATCCTGTATGATAAAAGGAGAAGAACTTTTCAAAATAAGATAAAAAACTGATTTCATTTGCATTTTTTTCGATCTTCTCCATCCATTCTCTTCCTGTTTTCCGGGGTTGGGTCGCAGGGGCTGAAGCAGGGAAGCCCAGACTTCCCTGTCATTGTAAATAATTTGAAATCCAAGGTCAGCCATTGTCAGGAAGAAGACTCTGTTGCATCTTTCGAGGTTCCATTTTATCATATTTCACTTTTCTGTATCCATCGATCATCAAGTGTATCCCTACTGAGCTGGAGCCGATCCGAGCTGACTTTCTCGAGATGGGGTACCCTGTGGATTGGTTGCAACGCAGGACACGACACAAGAATCGAACCCCCGAACCTCAGAGCTGTGGAGCAGGTATTTTCACCACTCACACATTAGGCTGCCAGTTTTCTGCAAATTAACTTTAACTCCTCCCAAGTCTAACGTCCACTGCCACAACGGTAATGAAGTTTGACAATTCTTTTTATGACAAACTCAACATAAAAATGTAATCCGGGGCTAAGTGACTTTGGAAGAAATACTGTAGATTGCCTTCATTCGCTTTAGGAGTGCTCTCTTGAAGACATGACGATAAAAAAAAAAAAAAAGTACCTGCATGTAATGGCCCCTTCACTGTCATAAAGTCACCATATGTTAATTTCTTTGCCTGCACTCAAAACATATGAGATATGAAAATCAATAAGGGTTCTTCCTCAAGACCACGCACCATGGAGGGAGGGAGGGAATCAAATAACGGCGATGAGAAGAAAATCTTTTTATAGCGGCTGCCATGGTAACGGAGAGGATGTAATATTCCATAAAGTAAATGAGTGTCCCCGGCCCGGCTGGTTGAGCCTGATGGAGGGGAGAATAGGGATATCATGGCCTCCTCCCCACTGGCACAAACACTTCTACTTAGCTCACTTTAAAAGCACCCTCTGCACAAAGGCGAAGTGCAAAGGAGAAAGCCATCCCGCTTGTTTGTGCGCGAGCACCGGCTGAGCTGAGTGAGGCGGCCATGCGTCATTGGTTGGATGTGTTAAAGAG
Organism: Hippocampus comes; assembly: GCF_001891065.2. NCBI lineage: Eukaryota > Metazoa > Chordata > Actinopteri > Syngnathiformes > Syngnathidae > Hippocampus > Hippocampus comes. The sequence goes on from NW_017806074.1 coordinate 969,057, forward strand.
GCTGAGAAGAAGGCTTCGTGTGTATCTGTGTGTGTGTGTGTGTGTGTGTGTGTGTGTGTGTGTGTGTGTGTGTGTGTGTGTGTGTGTGCGTGCGCGTGCGTATGCAAGTATGTGAGTGTGTAGGTGGGGATAATGACTCCAGCAGCCCTCAACTCACTTTCACTCGCTCTGTAGCCTTCAAGCCGATAAAATGCGCATAAGGATGGCGAGCTGTGCCGGTTTGGCACCAGTAATTGAAAGTGTGTCACGGACTCGTGATATTTGTACGTCCGGTTTGTTGTTGAAAAGGAGGAATAATTCATGTCCCCGGCTTCTCCTCAAGGGTTTGGCGTGTACTTTGAAGATTCCTGGTTCACCAGCAGGCACAGCGCAATGGCTTGCTATCATAAGATGGCAACCTGCATCTCTCATGGAGGAGAGAAGGCGAAGTTGAGAGTGCGACGCAGAGATACAGGTGAACTGCAATGCAAATAGACAGGAAGCCAGCTTTAATATTTCAAAATAAAAGTTTGTGCCTGGCCCACTACATCTTGTTCTTTAACATTGAAATTGTTGAATGAATTCTTAAAATGAGCAAGCTAATACTCACCACCTAATATGGCTAGCTAGTTTAAGCTAATATTCGCTATTCAAACAGTCAGCCATCAAAGTCCCTGACAATAAAGTGTAAAAATCACCTGGCTAATATTCAGCAGCTAACATGACTAGCTAGTGTTCGGGAGTATTAGTTCATGCCATCTACATTTTTCAGACAAAAGTTACACTTTTGCAAGTAGTAACGCAACTTCGGCTAACTGTGACTCCATTTTGTTGTCATCATGGTGTGAGAAGACACCACACTGCTCCCGTACCCGACTCGCACCTGCTGGCGAGTGTCATCGGCAAGCGCAGGAGTGACGTGAAGAAGATGCCAAGTTTTTGCTTCTTGTCGTCATTGCTATAGCATTTTGCTGCTCTCATGTTTGTTCCGCATTAGTCTTGTTCAGTATCGTCACTTCTTGTCTCATGTTTTCCTTACAAGTACTACTGTGATTGTCTTGTGGCTTTTTGTATTACCTCATGCTTGCGTGCGCCTTTAGTTCAAATAAATACTGTATTCATTCCTGTATATAATGTACCCGTTGTTTGCGTTCGCTGTTCTAATGAAGCAAAACATACTGTCATGGTTAGCCTGCAAGCTACATTCAGCTCAACAATGCACTAACTAACTAACGAACTAGTTAACAAATCGGGGGTCTCATGCATTAAGTGGACATAAGTCAGAAGATTAATCAACACTGACTAATACAATATGAATACATCAAAAATACCCCTCCCCCCTCCAATAAATTGTGTGGATCTGTATAAAAGGTACAATCTCGATATATTAATTCCAGGACAAGGCATGTGTTTGGCATTTGTTTTCTGTGAAACCACAATCATGTATTGTTATAAGAACATCTCACTCATTGTGCCAATCAAAACTAAGCAGTAATGCTTTTAAAGGCAGGGTTTTTGCCATATTGGATATCCTTATATTGTGCAGGTGCACCGAATATCAATCTGGCATTAAGTCAGTGCATCAAGACTTCTAATTGCATGTAAATGTTTTGAAAAAGTGTGTGAAGTGCAGTTCATGGAGAGGTACAAATGAGTGCATTGATTCAGTGGCTGCTGCGGGCGCATTTAGCGTTCTGTTACTTCCTCGTTAGAGAAGTCTGGGTTTGCTACTTAAGTGATTAATTTCAGACTCATTCCATTTATTATTGTGCCCACAAAATATGCCCGCAAAACACCATCCGAATTGGGTCAGCGGCATATTGATCACCTTCCTCAAATATGCAAGCTAGGATTTTTGTTTTGCTTATTTATTAGTCTCCCGCACGATATGCTAATGTCCATTCATCTGCGCTATGACAGCGACGGTGGCCCTGTCCTGGGGTTGCGCAAATGAAAATGTATGGGCTCGCTGTAGAAATGAGCTCGCCTGGATCAATAAGTTAGAGAGCTGGGTGTATATAAATGGCAGAAGTGAGCTGTTGCTCTAAAAGTGCAGGTTTGATGCATTTGTAATGAAGGCCGAAGTGTGTGTGGGTGCCAGGGGGAAGTTTGCTGTCGGATGAGTGCAGATTTGTTCACGTGGAGATGCTCCCATCCTTTCTCTTAAGTGCGCACTGCGTATCGCTGGATGACTTTATGGGAGTAAACTTGAGGCCTTGGCTGGATGGGGGAAAAAAAGCTGACGCTAGCAGCATTAGTAACACAAGGCGATTGATCAAATCCTTTATTGATCCACCGCAAGGAATACAGTATTACGGTGCATTTGGGGGAAATCCTCGTACGGGTGTGAGTCGCTTAAAAGGAAATGTATTTCCCTCGCATATTCAGATCGCCGCACACACACATCCCGGATGCGTATCGGATACCTTCACCCTCCGTTCAATCTTTCAGTCTCTCTCGCCCATCCGTGTGCTGCTGGAGGTGGGTGCACAGAGAGAGATAGCACAAGTGGCAGCGGTGTGAAAAATGGTGGCTGTTAACCATCTGACAGGGGCTGTCTCCCCCAGAGCTGCAGGCGCTCCAAACAGCCCTAATGGCAAACCTGCACACGGAGCACCGAATGGACTTGTTTTAAAATGTGTTCTATCACGCGTGAGGAAGACGCATCGGAATTGAGCTCATTTTGGACATCTTTGAGCGGTAGACTCGAAAGTGAGGCTTTTTTTTTTTTGTGCCGCGCTTTGAATGTCCTTTTTAACAGCGCATTAAGCAACACTTGCTGGGCTCTGTATAGTGACAAAGGAAAGAGCAATGGAAATGGACTGAAAGGAGAACACTTGAATGAGGGAAGACGGCAACATTGACACGCTTTCCCCATGAGAAATCGGGGAATCAGAAACCATCGGTTTCGAGGCGAAACCATAGCATCATAAAAGCTTGAATAACTGTGCAGGCAACTGTTTAAGTAACATTTTCATCTTTTTAACGTCAACAAAAATGTAAAAATAAGTTAACCACTGTTGATTTTACTAACTCTCCTTATTTGTGTCAAACTGAACTATTTTGAAGTTTAAGCTAATTTTTATTTTTTTTACCCTTTATTGGACTAATGTAAGTCTAACCATCAACACAATCCAACTCCATCTTAGATTATGAGGCGCACAAAAGCTAGCCTCTTTGTGGCTAGCTAGTTAGCAGCTGTCGCTAATATCCGAGGTTAGCGACCAACGGTAGCTTTAATGTCGTAAAATAGCCGGTTGGCATATAGCAATGAAATCATCTTCTCTTCATTGGGACGCACTGCGGTTTTAGTGATTTGAATGCGAGTCTGTGTACTTTGCTCAAGTGCAGGGAGACAAAAGCCAAAGAAAAAGCAAAGCATACTGTACATACAGGTGAATACTTTCACGCGTGATAACATGAAACCAATGACAAGAGTATAAATGAAATAAAGGTGATTTACTAAAGTTGAGCTGCGCTAATCCATTTTAAAACACTGTCAAGATATCAGTTTCGTCACATACGTATATTTATATTCAGTTTGTTACTTCCACCGTAATGGAATTGTGACGACGCTTGCTGGTGATTGCAGTGAAGGTTGCGACACATAATCAATGTAGCGCTGCAGCAACACTGACATCAGTTTGCTAATACGCCGTGCCAGTGAGGCAACATGTACGGTATTTTCTTCATTTTAACTCATGAATAACAAGTTGAAGCAGCATTACAGGAAAATAAATGCAGACCAGCAGCTGGTCGGAATGAGGCAAATGCATCACCGGAAAATTGTGGGTTTTAGTAATTTGGAGTCAATAGGCTGAAACATGCAAATTAATTTTCGACTGAATGTATGCCATTCCTCTTGGTGGCAGTACTACAGCCTATTAGGACACTTAGCTTTGTGACTACAGCCTTGCCTGTTCATGACCAACAATGCCGGGAAAATGTAAATTGAAAACAACAACATAATGTATATTATATAAATAAACAAACACTCTTGGTAACTTTAGGGGCAACATTACATAAACATGAGCGCATGAGAGTTGCCATTTGAAAAAAAATGTCCCGTGATCAGCTTTCTTCATTACGATAAGTAGTATATGATTATATTATATTAATGAATGATTAATGAATGATCAACTTCTCCAACTCTATATATTCTCTATTGGGTAAATATGACATACTAATTATGTAACTTTTCGTGAATGTCAATGTATTGCCAAAAGTACAACCTCTGATAATGATGAATGGCTTGCATATGGTAAAAAAAAAAAAAAAAAAAAAAAAAAAAAAAAATCTGCAATGCGCCAGTTTGCTAATTTAACTCAATGTCGGTCAACTGTACTTCTCTGACTTAATTGTTTGGAAAATCAACATGTTAGTTTGCTAATTTAACTCAGTGTCGGATAACACTTCTCCTATTGAAGTGTCTGCTCAATAGCTGTGTGAGTTGGCTAATTTAACTGTAACTCTGTGAATTTGGGGTCCATTTTGCTCAGTAAAAGGTTTTCTTTTCTTCAACTTTATTTTGGGGAAAATCAACTTTTTGTTGGCTAATTTAATTTCATGTCAGTTAACATGACCTTTTGTTCAATTATTCAGTACAGAGTACTTGCGATCCGAGTCCAAATTGTTCTGTGACCACACATAACTTAAAACTCTCGTGCTTCAAATCCTCTTTTCTCATCAGTTTTTTTTAGTTAATTTAACTTAAAGTCAGTTGATTTTACTTTCTTCAAATGAAATATTAAATGAATACAAACGGCTAATTGTGTAACTGTACAAAAATGTTATTAACGCTGAACTTTTTCCAGCCAGCTAGCTTGCCTTAATCTTAGCTAATGTTACTTCTCCAACTTGCCAGGAAAACAGACATGTTAGTTTACTAATTTAACTCAATGTTGGTTAATGCTACTTCTCTGAGTTAATTGTTAAGCAAATAGATGTGCTAGTTTGCTAATTTAGCTTAATGTCAGGTAACGTTCCGGCTTGCACTTCATGGTCGAGTAAATGGATACATTCGTTTGCTAACTACACAAGACAATGCTAATGTCATTACCATTTAATTAGGCCCGATTTGAACTTCAGTTATCCAGTTGTATTCCTTACTTGATTTCAGACTCCTGCACTCGCTCCTCATCCAAGTCTTCGATGAACTTGTCTCCCTTCATCCAGTAGATGAGAGGGATGACGTCGCCGCTGTAGCCGAAAAACGCCCGGCACGTCAGGTTCAGTGCGCCTCCTACGAAGAACAGAGACACCACAATTAAGCATCCCCTCAATTTACACCCTTATTAAGCAGATACAAGCATTGCTATATGACAAGTAATATTAAATGAAACCACCTGTGTGTGTGGTAATGGTGATGTCTGAGTACTTTTGCCCATTTTTGTGTACCATCAGCTACATGACGTTACATGTGTGACACTATTGAGGGCAAGGCCCCGGGTGAGAGATTGGCGAGTGAGAACGGCGCACACAGAAGCCCACTGAAATGATGGCGTGCAAACCATCATGAACACACGAGGGCACTCCACAGCTTCCCAATGACCCCCTCGGAGACCGCACATCAACTGTCGGAAGAGAGGGAGGGAACGAAGCTATCGGAAGTGAGGGGAGGCTGACGATCACATTATTTTATTTGCCGCTTCTGTTCATGAGGGACGGTCAGAGGTTCAACATTTGCAGCCAATCTGTATGTGCAGGTGACACTTTTTTTTTTTTTTTTTGGCTCCACAGACGAGTTTAATATGAGAACAATGGGATTGATAGGGCATTTAAAAACAGATTCAATAACATTAAGGTAATGATGTTTTTTTTGTCTGCAGAAGATAACAGTCGTGGAGAGATGCGTGCGCGTGGAAGCGTGATTAACAGCGAAGTCGGTGTATTCTTTCTCTCCTTCTCACAAGATGCATTGCAAGTAGAGAGCACACATGTAAACAACACGCCAATGAGGCAGGCTCATAATTCAAGATAGGGTGGAGAGGAGGAGGAGAGACATTGCAGTGACTGGCTCCCAGGCATGCGATCTGAGACGAATACGGAGGCAAAGTGTAAGGTAGGAGGCGCTGTTTCACCGTAGCTTCGAGCGGCACAATCTCATCAGATCCAATCACAAATTCTGCCTCCACAAAGATAATAATGCTCAGATTTGATTGACACTCGCAAGGAGGTGTTCATTACCTCTGCCAGCAAGGTTATGTTTTCGTGATATTTTATTTGTCAGGAGTACATACATTGAACAAAACTGATTTCCGCGGGGTGGGGAATGGGCTTGACTTATGGCATTGAACTTAGAATAATGTCAGAACAACAAAGCTCAAAATACAAGTGTCCTCATTTTGTTGAAATAAGCCACATTTTTTTGTTGAATTGAGTTGAACTGGTCTAACAAATATTTCATAGAGTGAAAACATAAGAAGAATGTAAATAATTAAACAGTTTATTCAGGATGATTTAATGCTTCAATGCCCATTGGCATGGTGCTCCTTCTTTTGTGCACACCTTGGCCACAATGGGGCCGTATAAAACAGGCATCCATAATACACGAAGAAGAGTTTCACAACAACCTGTCTCAGTAAGCTGCATGTAATATTTCTCCGTGCCACTGCACCAGTTGTGTTCAAATAGCCATTCCTTAAAGAGTTATAAGTACCGACACATCGATGCTAGTTTCGGTTGCCCGTCTATGGCGCTTTGCACTGTGCATTAGCATTAAGCTTGCAGACCTCTGTACGTTCTGTGAATTGATTAAACTCACAATGCGTAATTCAATTTGTTTCATGTTTTTTGTTTGTTTTATGCTTGACCATTTTTCAATGGTTCACTAACTACAACTTCTTTTGAAGTTCACTGCCATTGTGTAGCACTTGTAATTCCAAATTTTGCTCACACCTCAAGACAAAAAAAATATGCCCGAGCAACACTTGTATCTTGAAAAATTTGTGTGGGTCAAGTCAAGATAGCACTTAACTTTGTATTTTACACTACACGCAAGCTCACGCATCTAACTCAGCCCTTGTTCAGACTGCTAGCCATAAATCCAGAGTGAAACTGGACGTCTCTTTTGTCGTCTGGATAGCAAAGCGGTAAAGAATGAAGCACATTGAAGAAACTGAAAACAGCTATGCTTGGACACAGGACGATACAGATTGACTTATCGGTCTGCGGGGTGAAAGCACCATACAAGCAACGCTCAAGGGTATATATCAAAACAAGTCCATTTATGAAAATACTTTGTGTGTCTGAAAAGCTAGCTCGTGAGTAGTATGGTCAGACAACACAAGAAGGTGGGACTTTCTTCCCAAATTTCAAAATGGCTACGATAATGCTGCTATCATGACTGACACAAGACCAGCCAACAATTTTTGCATGGCATCATTCTGCTCCTACCGATTAACAGGTAAGACTGGCCAATGACTGCCAGACCAGTGACAAATGGTACATACAGACTGAGCAGCAAGGTGGGATGTAAACAGATTCCTTTCTGGAGAACAATTTTTTTTTCTAAATGGTGGGCTGTATGCTCTTTGTATGTCCTCAGAAGTGGGTGTGTTTCAGGTCCAAAAAAAAAATCTGGTCACCGTAACTCGAGGAAGACTCTAGCACCTGTACGCATGGAGGATGCTGAGGAGGTGCTGTCGGCAAGGAGCCCTGGTTGACATTTCCAAAGTTCAACAACCTCTCGCAGCTTGCTGTTTGAGCACAGTCGGACTCGGCAAGCGGCGACACGGTGTACTTAACACGACGCCAACGTATAGGCGTCGACGAGGCACATCTCCCCTCTCTGCAAACACTTGATTTGTGCGGCAAACATGCAAATAAGTGGCCCACTGTGCAGCTGCGTGTGTCGCAGCTGCCGCATTTCCCTTCTCTGTTTATCAGCTGTTAGTTAATGCCACACATCACTTGCAAATTAGACGTGTCGTGCTGCTGGCAGCCATGACCCACCGAGGAAGTCTCTACCGAGCGCCCCGGGATTGCCAGGAAATGGTTGAGGGCCTCACGCGGTTCCTGGTTGGACGCACATACAAGTCAAAATGCTTTCTTTTGTGGCAGCCACACCATCAACTCTTTTGATAACACGGAAGATGAGGAGGAAGAACACAACGTCAATTTGGATTTGGGGCTGTTACACATCCGAGTGCTTCCGTTCCCCAGTGATGGCCGTTCATCCGAAAAAGACATGAGATTTATATGCAGTTTTACAAATGTGTCTTTTATTGTGGCGGCAAATTGGGATGTTATTTATTTATTTATTTATTTTTAATTGTCGTGCCACAACCTGCTTCGGGGCGCGACTGGGAACACTCGGCTCGACATCAATACATTATTGATATTCAGCGTGTGCAGTATCTTCCGCTTCTCTTTGTTTGAGAGTAGCTCATATTCTTTGACCTCAGACACTCGATACATACTCTTATTTCTTCATTTTAGCTAGTCATTAAATTGTTCACGCTTTTCCATTTTTAACCCTTTCACGCTCCCTGTAACTTGATAACATGGTAAGCTGTCCACTGTCGTAACCGCTGTCCCCGAAAGGGTAAATTTATGAATTCTTGGATCACGAGCTCTGTCTTGTGTCTTACGAGTAATCCTGCGGCTAACTGAGTGACTATCTAAGCAACGAACTCGCAGATCGACCCACCAACTGCCTGAAAGACTGATAAACTAACCGGCCAAACAGACGACACGTAGACTAACTCACCAAACAACCAACCAAGCGGCCAACCAACCAACACACCTGCTAACTAACAGACCCGTTCCCAAGCTCATTAACTACCCACTCAAACAACGAAACAGCCAACTCAGCGTTTGAGCGACAAACTAACCAAGCCACCAACCACTAACTGGTCAGTAGATTTCACCAACTGATCAATCAATCCTAATGACCTACTAACTGATGAACAAAACCGGCCCATCAATAAATTTACCAACCAAACAACCAAACAGCCAACGAGCAGACTGACTGACTACCCCACCAAATAATCCAATGAACAGCCAAACAGGATCTAACTAACGAACAATCCACCCGACATTTTACTGACTCATTATGCTGACTGGTTCCGAATACCAGAGCGCATCGTTTCGAGTAATTTGCCAAGCGTGTGTCTGACTTTGTCCGACTGACTGTGCTCCTGGCTTTGCTTCGTTGTGTACCGCGGGTTTTCAAAAAGGACCTGCCTAACAACAAGTGGCTGCAAACATGATTTGATCAAGAAAACAATTCAAGGAAATCCAGTCGTAATTCTACGCAGACCAGCTGTTTAAATGGCTGCTGCCATTTGTTTTAAAACATACAATTCCCAACGGATGTGAGCCACCATAACAGCCATGAAATGGACAGTAAACAAATACAGCAGTATTATTACTTCCTGCCCTCTGTCTACATTAAATATGCACCCCCCAACTTCCACCAACGCCTATCCACTATTTGCAGACAAATCTAGTCAGCGCACAGGCGCAATAACAGCCAAGTTATTTAAAGTGCCACTTCTATCTACCCGCCTTAAATAAACATTGTGTAACTACAGCTGCGGTTTAAATTGGCGGTTGTGAAAAGCAGTGGCGCTTGCGAGGCTTTGGAGAATGACGTCCAAATATTAGCCGGGCGTAGATTTGAAGGCCGCTTTACATATGGCTCACATGACTCGGTCATTAGCCTCTGTGCTCGAAGCGCTGTGATGCACAGGCAGTTTGAAGTGAGCAGATGGTGCGACTGGAACAATGAGGTGAATAATTTGCACGCTATCAAGTTACAGAGTTGAAGGAGGCGGAGCCATTTAAATCCCTCTTATCTCCTGTGGCAGTATCATTGTTATGTGATTACTGTTAAAACCGGCAGCCTGCGTTAAGACAGAGATATTTAAAGCGGCCAAGCTTCATATTTAAAGGATGACCTACGCTAAGAGCTGACCTGAGATTGAGGTTGTGCATTTTTTTAAAAATTAAACAAATAAATAAATAAATAAATTGTTTGCTGGGTGGTACAGTATTCAACTGATTAACACATCCGCCTCACAATGCAGAAGTACAGGGTTCGATTCTGGCCTTATGTATGGAGTTGGCATGTTCTCCCCGTGCCTGAGTGGGTTTTCTTAGGGAGTTCTGGTTGCCTCCCACATTCCAAAAACATGCGTGGCAGATTAATAGAAGACTCCAAATTGTCCGTAGGTGTGATTGTGAGTGTAAATGGTTGCTCATTTATGTGTGCCCTGCGATTGGTCGGCAACCAGTTCAGGGTGTACCCCGACAACTGCCCGAAGACAGGTGGGATAGGCTCCAGCTCACTCCCGCGCCCCTCGTGAGGATAAGCGGTTTAGAAAATGGATGGTACTGTATGCCGTTAACATTAGCTTGAAACCGATTAGCACACCAGCAAAAATTATGCATAATTGGCATCCTGAAGGCAGAATTTTCCTCAACTGTATTGGATTGATTAAGATTGTAGAGGCGTATCTCATCCGTGACTGACAAGCACCAAATCCAGGGTGTACTTCGCCTTTCGGCCAAAGTCAATTGGGATAGACTCCAACTCATTGGTGACCTCACTCAGGACAAGCACGATCAAAAGTGGATGAATGGGGATGTACCCCATATTCACATTGATAGTTGAAGTAACAGTGGAAAAGATGAAGACAATATGATTTATTTTTCCAATTAATCCAGAATGCTCATGGATGCTGTTTTGAAAAAAAGGATGAAATTGACAACATGTTGGCTATAGTGTCCATATATAAATGCTCCCATGAGATGTTTTGGCAGGAATTGACATGCCAAAGTATCCTTTGTGTGTGTGTGTGTGTGTGTGTGTGGGCGTATGTGGAACAGATCCATGGAATGTGGCTGATTGACATCCCTCCTGTAACTGAGAGCTGATCACGACACCTGTTGGAGATAGCAGCAGAGTTATCTCCTCTTTCCGCCTCAGATCTCTCGGTCTTATATCTTATATTAAATGATACAGTATATCTGTCTTTCACATTGACTTCATGAGTCTTCTGCTCTGTCACACAAGCTGCAGATGGTTGAAGAGGGAAGAGCAAATCAAGTAATGAGTTTTGAAGAGTTGTTTTCCTGAGCAGGGGTAGCTTCTAATGTGACACCCCGAGGCTAGCTATCTATCTTGCTAGCTAACTAACTAACAAACCAACTAACTAACTAACTAAACTAAATGCAGGAAATGAAGGAAGAACAGACTGGCTGCAATTAATATTTATGTGGTACATTCTGACATCTATCGACTGACCTTCCTAACGTAGCTGATCGTCTAATGCAGGGGTCCCCAACCTTTTTTGCCCCACGGACCGGTTAAAGTCAGACAATATTTTCAGGGACCGGCATTTAAGGTGTGGCGAATTAATACAACAAAATAATATGGTATGAGCTGCATGAAAACTGTGGTGTTTTCGAAATATAATAATAAACACAAGTAGCGTCTAATCTGGTCGCAACACTCTTATCGCTCTGGTAATGTTTAATGCCTTCAAAATACGATACAACGCAAATTCAAAGTGCATGAAAATGACGACTCACCACAGCCCCGAGCTTGATTTTCTGCAATCAGACAGTCCCATCTCGGGGTAATAGGAGACAATGACACCTCAAGTGTGTGGTTTATGTCCAGTCTACTTCGTAATTTTGTTTTAGTCGCCGTTGCTGCAGAAACTCCCCACTTCACACAGGTAGGATGTCGGAAATAGCAACAGTGCTATTGTGGCGATCTCAGAGTATTCAGCCATAACTTTGATCCAGTTGTTTCGAACGTACTTTTAAGGCCGCTATCATTTGTGATCTCCAAGCAGCATTTTTACTCATTTTGCGGGCTTTAGCGTTTTGTTTATGAGCGTCGTCGGTCACCTGACCGAGAAGTGTGCCTTGACGTGAGTAAAGCGTGACACAGACGGATGTAACAGAGAATCCGGTAATTTTTCAAAATAAAACA
>NW_017806074.1:999908-1055168 GCF_001891065.2 Hippocampus comes
AGTATTCAGCCATAACTTTGATCCAGTTGTTTCGAACGTACTTTTAAGGCCGCTGTCATTTGTGATCTCCAAGCAGCATTTTTACTCATTTTGCGGGCTTTAGTGTTTTGTTTTTAAGCGTCATTGGTCACGTGACCGAGAAGTGTGGCTTGACGTGAGTCAAGCGTGACACAGACGGATGTAAAAGAGAATCCGGTAATTTTTCAAAATAAAACATCTTTCGTGTTCCGAAATAAATAAAACAGAAATAAGGCAAGTTCTTTCTGTGCGGCCCGGTACCAAATGCCCTGCGGACCGGTACCGGTCCGCGGACCGGCGGTTGGGGACCCCTGGTCTAATGAACAGACTCACAAACAAAAATTAATTCATAAGATTTGCTCATTCAAAAAAATGACAGCATTACATTTTGTACAATATCTTCAAGTTGTTCTTAGAAGCGAATCTCATAGTAGGAAAGAACAAGATGGAAAGCGAATGCGAGTCATTTCTCATTTGACCGCCTTCTTTTAGAATCCACTCCCACATGGTGTTGTTTGAAGTAGACTTTTGCTTGTGTGACAACCACCAAGATATTCTCAGAATGAGAGGAAAAAAAACCTAACAAACAAAAAAACAACACAATTCAAATCTCAACATAACATGGCTCGACTTCAGGGGGTTTGGCACAAGATGTGGCGTCATACTTCCGGCCATCAAAAAAAAACACACTGGCACCAAAAGTGGTTGTCCTCGATGCTCCACCAGTACCATTTTCCCCCCCACACTACCATGGCACAACAGCGGAACTTCCAAAGCTGAATACAATTTGTTTTGTTCTGTGACACTGGTCAACCGATAATTTGTTCGTAGTCCAGACTGTCAGTTGTCAACAACCTGGCAGTAAATGTAATAATAATCGAGCAATGTGTATCTTCAGTCAGTGCTCCTCTTTGTCAAACTTAAATGGTCAATAAAACCTGTAACATGACAAAGTATCATCACTAGAGGGAATTAACAAATTACCAATATTTCACTTCTGTACTGAAATAGATTTTTCAGTCATTTGTACTTCACTTGAAAATTAATGTTTCTGACGTCTCGAGCACAAGGGATGGAGTGCGAGTTGGGGTAGGTTGTTGAGGTGTACTAATATTGTGTTTTTTATTCTAGTGTGCACACGTCCAAACGTTGGTTAGCGTAACATTGTGTCCAGCCACTTTGTCAAACTTTGAGAATGACCACACGATGGAGGCAAGACGGAGAATAGAGTGAGATTTGGTGTGATGGAACAAAACAGAGACAACACAGACATGGACCAGTGAGCATTAACAACAACAATTTTGACTTTTTTTTTTTGTTACTCAGGTCACACGGTTAGCAAAGCTATGACAACACCTTGTTTTGATGGGCATAAAAATTGAGCCAGTAGACAGCGTGAGTGCTCATAAACCCCACGTTTCAAGTCGCCTCTGGATAGAAGGCTGCTTCGTGGTGTTCTATGCCCGCACTATCTTAAGGCTGTCTGCATGCGTGTTCAATAAACGGAGCGACATCCATCTGTGTAATTAAAAATTGATGGATTGCAGTACAAACATTGCCATCTACAAAGTCTCTGGTGCGTGTTGCATATGATAATCCATACATTTTCTTGACATAAACCCTAGATTTACCAAACAATGAGGTGCAATGGGGAAAAAAAATGGTTGGGCGGGAGTGTCAAAGCTTATTCTTATCCGGGCCATTCCAGTTTCTATAAAGTCTTTCAGGGGGCTAATTTTATATCCAAAAATAATGATCAGATAGCTAGGTCGCTAGCTAGCTAGGTTGCTATCTAGCGAGCTATCTAGCTAGCTACATAGATAGCTAGAGAGAGAGGGAGAAAGGGAGAGAGAGAGAGAGAGAGAGAGAGAGAGAGAGAGAGAGAGAGAGAGAGAGAGAGAGAGAGAGAGAGGAAGGGAGGGAGAGATAGATAGATAGATACAGGTGGTCAATGAAAAGATAAATTGGGTTTAGAACTCAAACACCTCAGCGTCTTCTCTTTTCTTATCTCCGGAGACAAGCCCTTCATTACCACGAGATGCTGGAGGGCTTTTTTTTTTTTTTTTTTTTGAATCCTTCTTTTTCCCTCTTGTAGTGCCTCCCCTACATTTGTTCTGTGGTGTCTGATGGTCCATCAGGGGAAATGTAAGCCTTTAATTACTGGTGGGAAATTTCGGGCTTTGCGAACAGGTATTTGGTGCCCTCACTTTCACCCACTCTTTTGTCTGCTAATTGTTACTTTGTGATGACATAATAGGTGTGTGTCCGAGGCGGCAGAAGAATGAGGGCCCATTATACGATGAAAGGCACCGCCGGGGATTATGTGATGACGATATGAATAATGCTCTTTTATCTTTTCAGCATTTTATTACCGAGTGAGGGATAAACAATCCCAGCTTCCTCAAGCCCACATTTAAACTTTGTCCACTTCCCCCATGACGACGCACCAAATTCCTCTGCACGCAATCAGCGCAACTGGCCTGCCTCATTGTACTTGGCCTTCATGCGACATCCTCCGGTTCTTGTTAGAGACGAACACTGAAAGGCTTGTCACCACTTTTCACTATCTTGACCGCCTGAAAACATTTACCCAAGTGACCCAAACTATTGCAATTTCCACGTTAAAAAAAAAAAAAAAGTGGTCCTGCAATACTGACCTGAAAAAAAAAATACAAAGACATCTCCATGAAAATCAACACATGACCCCAAGTCTCTGTAAGCTTCTTCTCAAAGGGGCTCTTTGAAATTAACTTTGAGTCCGGTCTCACAGATCTTTACTCCTCGGAGCCATGATGAAACAATGTGTTAAATATTGAGCCCAAATAGAAATGATTAAAACATGCAGTTGAGTTGTTAAGAACTGGGATATCAATGACTGATTTTAATATATACAGCAACTTTAGAATAACACGACGGTCTAGCAGGCAAATGGCGGTCAAGGTAAATACGGACACTAGCAAAATATGGTTAGCATATGGTTAGCATACGTGCCTCAAAGTAAAAGATTTTGGATCTGAATCCCAGCCTGGGGCTTTTGGTGCAGAGTTTGTATTTTCTCCGCATGACGTTTCCCTCCACATCCAGATTGAATGAAACCCTTTTTATCATTTCAGCAGGTTGGCAGCACGGCGTACGAGCGGTTAGCATGTCTGCTTCGCAGTTCTGAGAAACAGAGTTCAAATCACGACTCTTGTCTGCCCATTTGAAGTTTTGCATGTTCTCACCGTGCTTACTTGGGTTTTTCTGTGGGTGCTTTGGGCCTCCACCCACATTCTGAAAACCAGCTTGTTCGATTTATTTAAGACTTAAAATTGTCCATAGTTTTTTTTTTTTTTTTTTTTAATATGTGACCTGCGACTAACTGTCGACAAGTACAGTGTGTATCCTGTCCCTC
Organism: Hippocampus comes; assembly: GCF_001891065.2. Lineage (NCBI taxonomy): Eukaryota > Metazoa > Chordata > Actinopteri > Syngnathiformes > Syngnathidae > Hippocampus > Hippocampus comes. Next base: position 1,003,321 of record NW_017806074.1, read on the forward strand.
ACCCAAATGGCAACAAGCGGTACAGAAACTGGATGGGTTCAAGTACCTTTCCACATCATCCCGACTTTGACCAGGTTTCTTTACAACCACCCTGACAGTATTAGTACAACTCTTTAAACAGACAAATGGACCCATAACCTCTCAAATCAAATCTCCAAAGGAGAGTGAAGAGGAATCCTGCAGCTAATAACGAAGCGCAGACATGCAGAGCGAGCGAAGGAGTCGCAACTGGCTACTTTCCAGGGTTGCCCCAGGCCAATTAAATGGTGGGAAATTTAACACTCGACGAGGAGAAATCACTTTAACGAATGACCCGAGAGTTGGCTGGCTGCAGGCACTGACCCACTGACCAGAATGCCCAAATGGGACCTGATGACTTCACCCGAAATGGGAGCTAACAAACCGAGAGCAAGTCACATCGACTCAGACGGCCGTGCATACCCCATTTACACACTTGTGTCAACACAGAGGTCCTCGAATGCCTCGGTGCGCCATGTTCCCAAATCGAAACGAGCAGTGCAGTTCGGTATTAAAACCACCAAGGCCGTCGAGGTCAAATACGATCCAAATCATTTTAAAAATAACTTTTCCCAGAAAATACTGTAGGCCATGACAGAACCAGGTTTGTTCTCCCCGAGTGGCCATTACACAAAATTTAATTTGCCTCTCCGGTTTCTTATTAAACACCGTGGAGCACTACAGCCCGGATTAAGGAAAAAAGCCAGATCCATTTTGGGGGTAGATCTAAGCAACGCTGTGCTTGATGGAGGTACATGCTCTACAGGGTGCCCTCCTAGTTGTGTTACATCTTTGAAAACACACTCTCTGGGGCTTTGCACATACTGCTGGCTTAATGCACGCACCCTCGTCTTGAGAATAGCACATCTAAAGGAATTAATTTACTCTTTTCTCTTTCATCTTGTTTTTCGGTCCACAACATCCCTCTGTTTTGCGGCCAACTCTTTTCTCATGTCATCTTTTGTGGGGTGAGGGTGTAGTCATTTGCTTAAAATTAAACCAATTCTTATCTTAAGAAAGTCTCGCCATGTCCCTTATTCGCCAATTTTTTAATTTTTTTTTTAGGTCTTCAAAAAGTACATGTTTGCTTAAACCAATTCTTCTCTGAAGAAAGTCTCGCCACGTCCCTTATTCGCCAATTTTTAATTTTTTTTTTAGGTCTTCAAAAAGTACATATTTGCACACAAATGCAACTGTGTCTTTATGTAATGCCAAGGATTGCTCACCACAGCCAACCCACTCAAAACTTCTACTTATGGAACCTGACACCATCATCATCATCTCCTTAAAAGCTTAACGGAACTTTTTTTTTTTTTTTGCCGCCTTGTTGTCTGCTTTGATCGTTTCGAATTTCAAAAAGATGTTGGTTTTGAACATCCTCGGAGAAAGATCCAACCACCCACCTTAACACTATCAATCCATTCAGCATCAATCAATCAAACACCCACCTGCCCATAGACTGCAACCCTTCATCACTTTATCCCAAGCAATACCCACCGACCGAGCGATCCACCCAGTGAACCGCATTGACTCTTCCATCCGTGATTATTCTGTGCACGGTCGTTAGATCCCATCCCAACTGACAAAGTGTAAAAAGGCGGGTTGCATCCTGGACAGATTTCCAAGCAATTGCAGTGCTAACAGAGTGACAGGGACCTCGTTCCTCTTCAAAGTTTTATTTTTGACACCCACCTGACCTGTAACGTACCCTTACTTCTCCCTCCTCTGCTCTCTGATGTTTCTCTGTTGGCTTGTGAAATGTGCCGAACGGTGGGAAAACGAGGAGGGTGGTCAAAATCCATCAGCGGATTTCCTGGCTGAGAAGCTAGTAGCAGAGACAGGAGAGTGGCTGGGCCCGAATGAAGGCCTACTTTACTGTTGTTGCCATGATCTGGCAATTTTGCGGGAAATGATGTGAAAGGGGCTACAGACGCTCGTTTCTCACGAGTCTTCCTTCCCGTAACATCTGTAAAGAACCTGCCCAATGCCTTTCCACTGAAAGCAAGGCTGACAAATGACCCGGAGAGCCGGATGGGCCCCAGAAGTGTTTACGCACTAACACAGGCTGATGATGTCCCCCGATACGCGAAACGCTACGACATAATTTCACTCCGGCGCAATACATGGGGGAACGGTGCGCTCGCTGCATCTTTGGATGACTTTCAGCCAATCAAAAGCGTAGCGGGGGAGCATGGTCGGATGTTAATTACCGAGGAGATTTGCTTCGAGAAGAAGGCTGTGTTTCATTTCAGAGTCTACCCACTGAATGCGGCGTTCTTGCCAAGGCGGAGCCGCACTTCAAACAGTGTCTCCTTGAACCCCAAAGGTGCGCTAAACAAATCCTTACAATGAGAAGCCATTACTCCTTCTGCATTCACTTCAACACTTGATGATTTCAGTCATTCATTCTTGCCAGGACCTCGTTTAGAGCACATCAAAATGCAACAAATCACGTCGTATTTTCACTCGTCTCTTTTCTGTCCCTTAGGCTCATTATCGAGATCGGATCGTTTCTATAGTAACACTCCTATTTCTTGCCCTTTCATTTAATCAATGAGGAAAACGAGATCACCCGAAATGAAATTATTTGTACACCAGCGCAAAAACAACAATCTGTACACTTCTGAGGCGGACGCCGCCTGGCAGAGCGTGTTGCATTTACAAACCATTTTCCAAAGAACTTGCTTTACGTCACATTTGTTTTCTAGATTAAGACACATTTCAACACAGTTTGCATGCAGCTCATCATATTAACACAGACACTAAATCAACGCTGACATAAAAATATTTTCTAGGCCCTTTTCCAAATTCCCCTGGGCAAAAATCACTCGTACAACATTATGTTTAACGGGGATGGTTGTTAGACATGATACATATCCTACTCTTGTCTTTTGAAATGATGCGTTATGATTCACGGATTTATTAGATAAAGGAATAACATGTTAATTCAACGGGTCAGTTTCTTTTGAATTTCAGTACGAGGGTATTTGGAGGTGTGAGCCCCAAATTGTGAGGATATGCAGAAACCTAAGACTAGTCCAGAAATTAAATATCTGGAAAAAAAAATTGCAGCAAACGCAGGCAACTGCATGCTATACAATCATTTTTGTTTCTTTGGTGAAAACTCAAGAAAATTCATTTGTTGACCAGGGCTGATGTGTAAATGATTAACAATGAATTTTGAGACAATTTTTGGAATAGTAGCACTATTTTTCAGACTTCATTTATCAATAGTTATTTCAATGAATTGCGAAAAGGGATTTACTTGATTAAAAACGAATGTTTGGGCAAAGTTATTTTAGATATGAAATTGCCAAACACAATTTATGCCGAAATGGACATGACAGAATGGAGATAAAAAGCATAATAATAAAATAAAGAACTTACAGCATTAGTCGTCAAGATTTCTTCAGCAATCAATTGGACGGGAACACATTAAATGTTCTAAAAATGACGTGAATAACCCGTAGCGCATTGATTATTCATTATTTGCTTTATTGTCAGAGCAAGGGCTGGCACTTTGAGGCAATTAGGCGTTCAGTTTGAGTCTCACTTTTTGTTTTAGTCCGTGAAAACCTGCTGACACATTGTGCTTTTTGAGCAAAGGAAAATAAAGCAATTTTTATGCCAAGAGGCAAACTGAATAATGGCTCATGAGTTTTCCCATTCAAAAAATGAAATGTGAAAGAATAGCAAATTTGAATTTGCCACCCACTAAATATGACAGCCTTGAAGCCTGGGAAGAGCTTACATGCCGCCTCTGTTCAAGTGAAGAAATAATTGCTTGTCACGAGTGAGAATTTTATTTATTTTTTTGGTGTGGAAGACACTTTACTTCCAATAGTTACTAGAAATGCTCTTTGTTCTGAGGTTTTGTCTCGTGAGACATTTTGTCTGACTTTATGCTGAGGAAAAGACCCACAAAACATGACATGGTGAACCTTTGGGAGTGTAAATTATACAGCAACAACTTTCCCACTCTCAAAATCATTTTGCAATTGCATTTTTTTCATGCTTGTGTGCCGGCCGCTGGTGCTGCGGGAATGATTAGCATGTAAGACCGACCAACATATGTGTGACCAGTGACTGTAGAAACGGCAGTTAGATCAGTGTACGTACTGTACACTATGTCTGTATACAGATGGACATATTGTGTAAACCACAATCGGAATAATGTGCGTCACTATTTTAATAATGGTTAACTTTCCCTAAAGTGTCTCTGGTTTGTGGATCCACACACCCACACTAACACCAAGCAAGGAGGTGAGATATTGGATGAGCATGGCGCCCGGAAGCCTGTTAGCCAGCGAGCTAACCATGAGCTATTCATTGAGCTAGCCGCTAGCTAGCGTAATAAACAGTTAACTCTCCCTTGAAGTGTCGCTGTAGTGTGGACCCATGCACGGCGTATGATGCGAGACAATAGCGAATTGGACTGCCCCACCGCTGGTCCGCATACCACCAGCAAGTGAAACAGCGGCTAGCTACTTCCTGTTAGTGTGATCGCTGACGAGTGCCATTAAACATACTGTAATTGTAAATGCATTTTTAGCATAGTTTTCGAGCAAACTGCATGCTGTAGTGGTCGAAATGGTTCAGGTTATTACTGAGTAACTTATTGTAATCAATTTGTTCATGAAAAGGCCAACTCATGCCAGAGGCCAGGTTTGCTCCTCTGGCCCCAAAAATCCAGACAACAGAGAGGTGGAAAGAAAAACAACAAAAATGCTAATGACGGTAGAGTCACACTGTGAAGGCTGGAATGAAACATCAACACAAATCATTACGAATACACTAGCTAAAATAACAGCATAACATGACAGATGAGGGACGCTGCTTTGTGTAAGTACCTGAAACCTGACACTGAGTTCTCTCGCCCAATTTTGATGAACATAATTCTCTTGCAAAACAATTGTTTTCATTGCCTCTATCGATGCTGACGCCTTCATGCATCTACTTATCAAGTTACAAATTGCCGTGTGATACCAATATACCTCCCATTGCTATGTTTTCTGTCAAAGACTAGCGTGGATGAATGCCTGGCCTTGCGGCATAATTGCAAGATGTCTGTGGCTGTGCATTCACTTTCAAAAAAAACGTTTTGCTGGAAAGAAGCAAGTCGATGGCCTCACAAGGATGACTTGAGGCAAGTCTGATGCATGCGGAAATAAAAGCGCCACTTATTAGTCACTGTATTGCAACCGTTTGATTTCTCGCACCCTGGCACAAAAACAAAACAAACAAAAAAACAAAACAATTCCGATAAACTGCAACAAATGCAATTGTATTATGCCAGAAAACCATTTGTGCAATTTCAATAGTTTTTGCTTATGTTCCAAATCATATTGAAATACGGTCAGTTTGTTAGTTAAGATGCAAATGAGAAGAGCATGAACCTGTAAACATATGCTGGCAGGAAAGTTTATCTAAAAAATAAAAAACTATAAGAAATTAAAAAAAAAAAAATCATATTGAAGCAGAGATAAGACAAACATCCAAAGAAATAGACCTCCTTCCCTTAAGCTGCATCTTCATTCTGTCACTTATTCCGGTTTTGCTTCATCTTTCCTTGAGAACTGCGGCATTTCGCCTGCGTGGAATCTTGCCGCAGTACTCTCTCAGAATGCTAATATGCTCGGCTGATGTGGGTCAGGACTTAATCCTGTAGAAATGATTATCGCTGCACGACTGGAACTTGTGCTGTAGGATATCATTACCATTCTGCACTTTTCCACTGAGCTATACGCTTGCTTTCCCACCAAGACAATCAAATCACTCACGAGAAAACCGGAACAATTAGCATGTAGACTGCATGTGGCAGCAACCTGGCAGGTATTTATAGTTTTAATTGAAAATATGTTGGAGGTTTTTTTTTTTTTTTTTTTTTTGAGGCGCAATAGGTTTCAGGCTTCATCAGGTGGCGTTTTGCTCAATGTTTGTCTGCATCACTGTTGTTTATTTGCTGCTCTTACAAGCCAAGCTTGGACACCCAACCTAAGCGATGGCATGCTCCATCACACTAAATCCGCTTCCGGAGGTGTAACGAGTACCACGCCTCGTATTTATTGCACAAAGGTCACCTCAGCATGCCAAGTACAGCCTTCTGACACCATTTGTCACTGAGGAAGTGTAAGCTCAGCTCACATTTCAATGTGTAAAAAAAAAAAAAAACCCAAAAAACACCTCTATACAGACAAAGACACTAAAGATCCAGATTCTTTAGCACGGTGGTCAAACTTGGCATTCGCATTATCTGATTATTCCGTAGGCATGTCCATATACCCCACAATACAATCCTCCAAACGCCTCACCCATGATTGGGCTCTGTCGTAACTGTGCCATCCCCATAACAAATCCTGTTCTCACACCATTGAAAAACCCAGACCATGGCTGAAGAATGAGCTCTTTGGCATTTGTTCATTGCAACTCGATATGTCACAGAAAACCATCCCAGTTCTAAAAGTGCCTTCAACCTCGATTTGAACTCTGGGCAGGTTGGCTCGAAAACCTGCACACTGGCCGAGATGAGCCTGGTGTCCGCACAGGTGTCCCGTTCCAGGAACCGGGTGCCTCAAGGGTCCTTCCAATTGAACAGGTCTTACGTGTCTTCAGTGTTCCACACCGCCCACCAACACAGAAACGTTATCCAGTTAGCTTTTGATTTTGTCTTCGACATCTAGCGCTCACCCTTGCTGCTGCACTTTTTTTTTTCCTTTTACATAGAAATTCTGATTGGTCCGCTCCCCCCCCCCCCCGCCCCCCCCAGGCCATAATCCAGATCTGCTTTAAATTTGTGACACTCCATCCACAATCTCTCTGCAATACAAGCTGAAGTGCTCACAAAGGTACAGGCAATCACTCGAACTTTTTTACCCCCCCCTCCCCACCAGAATGAGCCAGTGTGGCTTTTCATGTGGTGGTTGAAGGGCTACGCCTGAAGGTGATGAGCTCAGGCCAGAGAACAGCAGAATGAAAGCACGAACGAGATAGCCGCAAGCTTTTATCTCAAAGTGTCCGGGCTCGCCTCCCGAACCGGGGGAGGCGATGAGCCTGGAGGGAGGGAAGGGCGGGTGTGGGCGGCGGCGGGGGGGGTTGGGCTGCTAGAAGAAGCACCCGTGAAGCCGCACCCGTACTTCGCTGATGAAAAAGTCAGCGGAGATGCACATCAAACTGTGAGAAGAACTCTGTGTGGATGTGGCTATTTAGGGAGAAATGTGTGGGAAGAAAATGGGTAGATGGAGAACTCATCAAACAGCAATGATTCTTGACTCAGGCATGGTGTGTGCTCAGAGTGTGTGTGTGTGTGTGCGTGCGTGCGTGTGCTATCAATTCACACATAGATCCAAGCTACCTGAAAAGCAAGGGGATCTGGGTAATGGAAAAGTTAAGCCCAAGAGGAAATGCTATTATTCTATCATAGAACTAGTGCACTCGTGTGTGCTTGAACAACCAAAATGTGCCTGCATAGTTTCCAAGCACCGACACATGCTATGAAAGCAGTACCGTTTTTTTTTTTTTATTTGTATTTTTATTGCCGAGCCGTCCAACGAGTGAACCTTTAGTGTACACCTAAAGTCCAAGAATACCCATTAACATTGCATAAGCTCCATTAAAAGAATGACTCTCCAGTGGAGAGGATGCAGGGGATGGAGGAAAGCCAGCAAGGTGAAACCGTTTTCATTTTAATTAGTTCTGCCGCTGCAAAGCTAAAATGAAAACGCAGGTCAAGTCTATAGATTTGCCGTGATTGTTGCAGTGTAAAAAGCGAGATCTACATTTATGTTGGGAAAAAAAAAGATGGCAAGCGATAAATTGAGGGAACCGTTGGAAGGAACCAAAAGTGACAGATGACTTGCGGTTCCGTTCTACCGAGCAGAATGTCAGAGGAGGCCTTGCAAGCTTGGTCACATTCATGCATACGCGCTATGGAGGTGACATACTTCTATATTTTCATTTGCCTCCAGACTTTCTCCCCCTCGGAAATCAATCCAGCTTATGTCTTAACGGTCCGCCCCGTTCACAGCTAATTTTGGCTTCATACTCCCCGTAGCATAAGAAACCACCATTGCGTTAAAGGTCACATTTGCCAACAGCGTTTTTAAAAGCCACGCAGTCCTGGAAGACCTTAAAGAAAAACTCAAGAAGAAAGCGTACAAAAAAGACTTGTGGTAGAATGTCGCAACTTCCAATGCTTCCCTCCACGTACCAGTTGGATTTTGAGCTGGAATGTCGAAAGCAAAGTTTTCTGGTTGGGTTTGTGGTGCTTGTCAATAAAAGCGGATCAGAAAATCGATGGACGGATGGATGGCTTTCCTTAATTACTTTTAAAAGAAGTTAAATCGAGAATGGATTTTGAAATAAGGTGCCCCCAAAACAGCAAAATTATCTAAATATAAAGCAGCACGTTGTGCTAGTGGCTAATTAGTTTGCCCCACAGTACTAAGGTTTGGGATTTGAATCTTGGCTCAGGGCTTCCTGTGCGGAGTTTGCATGCGTGGGTTTTCTCTGGGTGCTCCAGTCCCATTCCCCAAAACGTGCCCGCTCGGTTCATTGAAGACTCCCGATTGTCTTTTTTTGGCGTGAAGGTGTGTGGCTACATCTTCCTTGAGAAACCGCCCCTGCCGGGATGTCAACAATCTGAATTCATGTTAACAAATCAAATGCCTGAGCTTGTTTCAAAGCACAACATTGCCTGTTTGACTGAAATTTGCCTCCTTGGACTCCTCACATCTCAAGCCACTCTCTCGATTCCTAAAACGACTCTGGATAATATTTGATTGGCTGAGTCATGTGTTTGTAGACATTCACTACTGTCATATAAAAAGAAAAGATGACTGCAAAGCTCGCCAAGGATGCGCTGTTGAAATTACACGAAATTTTCTAATATTCGATCTGGATGTGGATTTGGTCTGGGTTCTGGTTTTAGTGTGTTAGAGTATCCTGATCAAGCTTTGATCATAAAAATAATACTGCACATACAGTCGGTGATTGTGATTCTTTTGGACTGTTCCGCGATTCATTTTCTGTTACTCGAAAATAAAACGTTCAGGATTTATTTTCTGCTTTTGCACCTTTTGTGAATCCGGCTGTTTTTAAGCTGCACATTGCTGTCTGGATCACATGAATCACTTGATCAATCGTAAATCATAGCTACTTCCTCCCCTCCCTTTGCCCAGACGCACGCATCCACAGTGAAGCCACTTATTCTTGGACTCGTGGCAGTCAATTCATCCCAATGGCAGGTTCCTTTTTTTTCCCCCCTTTTCCCCAACTGCAATTTATGAAGCAATGTTTCCACTCTTCATCCTCCTCGACTGCCTCTCACTCATTTTGCAGCTTCGCCGTGAACGATGTTCATGCTGGGGCACACGATGCCACGTGGTCTAAGGTCACATTGCCGCCGGGGGTGCTCATGATTTATACAATGTGCTACAATCATGTACAATCGAACCTCGAAGTGGAATACAATACATTCCATGATACCGGTTGACATTCATAAACAAGAATATAGTCAAACGACAGGAAACCTACCAAATTGACATTTTCGAACATGCTAATTGGTGTCAAGGATGTACTTGGAAGTGATATATCTCAAGTCAGAGGCCAAAATCTTTTGTCATTTTTTTTTGGGGGGGTGGGGGGGTGCAGATAAAAGTTAACAGTCTCCCGCGAGTGCCTCAAGATTAAGCGCTATTAGTGTGATTTATGTTATCGGCCAAACACAGCATCGTGAACTACGTAGACCATGATATTTTCGTCGCTGAGCCAGTATGATCAATTCACAATAAAATGACTGACCATTCATATTTCTTTGTCATGGCTGTCATTTATAAAAAACACAATATTGTGGTTTTTTTCTTTTTTCCAATTCCATTTTTTTGGGTTGGGGGGGAGCAACTTCCTGACAATATCGTGATAATGATCACACCTTGAGGTTGATATCATGCTAATTGTGTGTCATGCCACACATGCTGCCGCACAACATCCTTCATCTCAATATGTTAAGTCACACGGGGTTCTATGGTTATCGTGACGTTATTGCTAGCATCCAAAAGATGGGAAAAATAACATGCTGGCGGAAAGCAGTTATGATCCAAATCATGCCGCGTCATGTGTTAAACATTGCTGTGATGGCACGGGCGTTTTACTGAATGTGACAATAAGCGCTGAAGAGGATTGGTTGAAAAGTGTGACAGGGAGGAGGCGGCGAGAGACCTGCACTTTGACCCCAGCCACGTCGGCCATTATGTCATGGGAATAATTAAAAATGAAAAGGGTTCTTCCCATTTACTCCGACCATCTTGACATTATTAAAAATGAATGGGACTTTGCCTTGGATTTATCAGATCCCGAAAAGGATGACCTCAGCTACCTGCCAATCGTTTGGTGGATGTCATGAAAAATAGATTGGGTTCTTTCTTGAAAATAAGGGGGGGGGGGAACGATCAAATTGAACCGGTTTGAAGGAGATATACAAAAGCTTTACTCTTGTCCAAATAGTCAAATTCAGTTCAATACATCTGCTATACTTCTTCTTGACATCTTGAATCTGTAAAGTTCTTCTTCATCGTGTGCCCCAGCTGTGCATCCATGGTAACAGAATTTCCTCGTTTCCTTTTTTCCTCTAAAAGGCGTGATTAGTACCACAGAGAGTAGTTATTAAAGGAAGTAAAACTGGTAGTTAGAGTTCCTGTGAAGAAGGTAGTTAGCAGAGGAAGGAGATAAGCAGGGAGGAGAAATTGCAGAGAAAGCCGAAATAGCGACAGGAAATTGTGAGTGTCGTCTTTGCGCTGGGTAAATTAGAGTCTGGGAGAAGATAAACCCCCGTCGGTATCTTTTTTTTCCTTCTCATTTAAACCATCATACGTGTGTCAATGGATCACAGAAAGCGAAATTACGTTTGGAGAAGAAAATCAAGGTTGAACACAATCGAGTCATATCACTGGGCAATTTCCTCTCCTTATGAGACTTAAAGAGTATGATAAAGAGGCAAATCAACACAAATTGCAACTTATCATCACCGATTAGCAAGAATCATATTGAGACCATCGCGCAACGTGTTGTTGCATGATTTGTCTGTCAGGGTGTAATGCGTTTTGCGCTAAAATATCTCAAATAATGCGAAGGTTAATCATTTGGCCTTATTGGCTATAAACAAGATGGGTTTAGGCTTTTTAGTGTGTCTGCTAGGGAGCGAAGGAGTGAGACCCACCCTCCCCCCCACAAAAAAAAAAAAAAAAACTGTCAAATTAAAGCTAACTACATCCGATCATGAACTATTATTAGCGCAAGAATCGTTACCATCTCACACACAGGAGAAGGCTAAATTCTGTAAGGATATTGAAGAGTGGCATAACTAGCATCATTAGAAAAATTTATACAGTGCAGAAGCAGCTGCGCTTTTAGTGCTCCAAATAACGGAGCACGATAAGGATATCCGAAAATTTTGTTATTTTGGGTTGCATCTCAGTCACCCGAATCAGGGCAGTCCACCAAGGTTGATTAGAAGCATCTGTCCTTTTTTTTTAATGACTTCTTGGGTCGGAAGGACTGAGAAAGGCTGTTTTCTTTTTAATAGATGAAACATCTTCCAGTCCCCAAAAAAAAAAAAAAAAAAAAAAAAAATCCTGGTGCCTTGAATTCGACCTTGTGGATGTATTTATTTATAAAAAAAAAAAAAAGACACACAAGCCCATTTTAATGGCACGATTACTGCGCTCTGCTTCACATTTTGACCTCGTCTTGTGGAATATGAATGTGTAACGAGCGGGCCCGAGAGGCTGGATGGGGGAAGACAACCATAGAGAGTCCATTAACCCACTTGTAAACCAGTCAAAGCTATTTACCCCATGCTGTGCCTCTCGAATTACTGACTGCGCTCAGGATGCATACCGCAAATGGCAATTAAAGACGGACCGTCGACACACACACACACACACACACACACACACACACACACACACACACACACACACACACACACACACTTGCATGCTCTCCCCAAGACAACCGTTTGGTGCCGATCCACCGATCTCCATAGCAACCTAAACTGCTGTGGGCGATGGTGGCATTAAGAAGATTGATCGTCATAAGAAAATCAACAGCGGAGCAGAATGAGGGCATCGGTAAAAACAATCGCATGCTTCAGCGCAACGACTGTAGATTTAGTCGGTTCGCTTCTGTCTCTTCCCGCTGCTGAATGATACGGGCCGGGGAAATACAACATTTAAGTCACATTTCGTCGGTCCGCCACCTCCTGTTTCCTAATCAAACCTTGCGCTGACAACAGCGGACGGAACAGCGGCGGCCTTTTGGTCGGAAGGTGCTCGTTAGGTGTTTAAACCGCAAGCTCAAAGAGTGCTTCGGCGGTTCGCGGAGTCACGCAGAGCCAATAAATGGTTGTAAAAGCCGCAAGGCAGGCCCGCAATGTCGCTGGGGGTACAGATTGGTCTTGTATGGTTGCATTCACAACTCCTTCATGACATTTGTACTCAACGCGGTCTTTTCAAGGATCACACTCGACAGGACGAATGCGGCTATCGCTTGCACATGGAGATGGAAACACGAGCCTGAACTATAACACGGGGAACCAAATGAATGCGGTATGTTTGGATGCTGGGTACCATCAAGCTACCGAGTATTCAATGAACCAAACCTAAATGTTTGTGGACTGTGGGAGGAAGCCACAGTACCCGGAAATAATCCTCACGAGAGAGAATAACTCCTCTCAGAACCTTGTTGCTGAGATGTGGTTGTTACACTGTTCCGGGTAACATCTGAGCTCGAGCCAATCCCAGGCAAGGTACACCCTAAACGGGTCCCCGGTCAATCCCAGGTGATAAGTCGAGTTACAATCATTCACATTCGTACTTCAGGAAAAGTGTCACATGCTTGTTTTTGGAATGCCAGAAGAAAACCAATTTCCCAAAGAAAACCCACATTGAGAACTTTTCAGCCCCCCTACACAAAGATCTGAGCTCAAGATTCAAACCCTGAATGTTTGGACTTTTTTCTGAAACATGGGAGGCACATGCTGTCGTCGCTCATGATTGAGTTGAAAAATATGACAGATTAGGTCAAGGAATATACTCAGAGAAGCACAATTGTTTCCATGTTAAGTTGAAATAAATGAAAAACCCAAGAGTAGGTTTTGCCTTTGAAAAAAATAGCTGCGAGTTCCCATTTGACACGGCCATGACAATTGGTCGCCCAGGTATTTCGTGAGTCATCGAACTCAAAAATCCGACTTGTTGACCATCGTCAACATTTGGGTGGCAGCATCATTCTTCAACAGCATGTTGTGTTGACTATTTAGGAGGCCCCGGTGGCAGTCTCGCCTTTCTCGTCGTTCCTTGTCGCTGATCATCAACTGTCCTCTAAGTCTGTTGTCGTATTGTACCAATTGACCCGCGATGACTATGTACGAAGCGCAGGGGCTCGACTGAGCTGAGCCTTCAGAGCTTATGTAACGAGGAAAACGGCGAAGGAGAAAAGGATGGAGAGGCAAACTGTAGGGAGCCCTCTGGGAACGATCCTCCACTCTCATCTGTTTATCCTTTCCCTTCTTCTGTTTCTGTCTCTTCATCTTGTTCTGTCCAGCAGCTCTTTCTGCAAACGCGTCGTTCTATCATCTCTCCGTACCACTCAATGATATGCCTCTTTTTTCGTTTTGTTTTTTTTTTTTGGTCCATGATGCATTACTCGACACCAAAGCGCTGTGTAGCTAAGCGTCAAACTTCGTGGACCAAACATTGCCACTCGATTGTCAAGAACATCAGAAGGCCTGAATTTCGGAGCTCTGACTCGCCTGCTTTTTCATCCCCCCCCTCTGTACCTTGCCTTGTTTTTGTGGCACTTGTTTTTCTTCATCTGTCTGTTACATAAAGGCAGACAGAAGTGGAGCAAGCTTCAAAGTGAATGGCAAAGCTGCCTTTTCCCTACTCGCTTCCCTCTTCATGCATGTCGTTCCAGTGCCAACGCCATCCCCCTAGCCCTGTCCTCATCATTTATTCTAACTTCGCCAATTCGTTCCTGTTACTGTAAATTTACTGCACCATGTTTGGGAGCCTCCGATTCTTACTGATTGCGTTACAGACAGATATCCTCTTATGCTACGAGGTGGCACTTTTCCGGAACGTGGAAAAGCTCAAGCGGGAGATGGATCTCATTACTGCTGCCTCTTCCTCCTATCTGCCTTTGTTGTATCAAAAAGAGCGAGGCAGGGATGAGCAGGGCGCACCTTCCCTTTGATTACCTGTCAGTGAGACCCAACATCAGATTGAGACGAGGTAAAAGCCACCATTACCTAAATCACTTCTCTTTAAAGACATCGCCCTCGCTTAAAAGGGAAGAAACCCTTACCAGCGACTGATTCGACGAGAGTGCCCCAAGCAAAGTGGATAATGGCAGGGTTATTAATAACACACACACACACACAAACACATACATATTGTATGTGCATACACAAAGCGCTTGAGTGACAAGACTGAATATACAAGTTGACTGATATCATCAAGTTAAGTAAGCTCAGGCGAGGAAGACGAGTCCAGCCTGATGAACTCATGGGGGATAAGGCACTTGGCCCTCACAGTAAACCGGTGAGGCTTATGTTTCTGGCCACTAAAAGCCACTTTGGGCATAGTTTAAGGTTTGGCAACAAGGTCAAGCATCTGGGGCATGCCAATGCCTCTTTTGAACAAGCTCAGTTCAACTTGGCTCGACTTAACTCTTGTTATTTTGGTTATATTGAACATGGGCGGGTAATGATAGGACACTGACCGGGATTTGTCCCTCACTACCACAACAGTAATAATAATTCACAAAAACATGTGAGACTTGGAAGGAAGCCACTTATATCGCACGACTTGATTTTAAAGGTACACCCCACCCTGGATTCGTCGACAGTCAATCACAAGGTTTTTGTGAATTGGGTTGAGAGAAGGATCTGACCCTGTGGCAGCAGCATGAAGGCTTCTGGAAAAAAAAAATCAACTATCCCAGAGGACTTAAGCCAAAGGTAGACTACAGCATGGACTGCTCTGTAAACGGGACGATTCTGAACGAGTGAGTGAGATCCGTCCTTGCAAAAGCCGCGTGAAGGCCGATGATGTGAAGCACTCCATGACTAATGATGCCACCGAAAATATGACGCTCGGGTAAACAATCCATCTACTCCAACTGACTTGAAACCCAGACCCTGGACTCGACATCCTGGACTTGTTGTCAGCAACTGAATGGAGCAGCGAATGGGAATAGACCCAGCCGCAGCTGCATAAAAATCAATGATTGTACATGAACAACCACATTATGAAGGTTGCGACAGCTTATCTTAGCCATCTTAGGCGCAGAGGTGGACTACAGCGTGGACTGGTCAGCAATCTGTGATTGTGACCGGGGCAGCGAATGGGATTTTCCACTGATCCTCTTTTTCTTTTGTCATGTACACATGTGGACATGAAATTTGACCTCTGCATTTACACTCACTGTTAGTGGCACCCACTGGAGCAGGGGGCTGCTTAAGCGCCTGAGGAGCAGTTAGGAGTATGGGTGTCTTGCTCCAAGACATCACAGCCGTGTGTCCGTGCGGGATGGTCTTAACCAGGGTACCCCCGGTGGCAGGTGATGGTCTTAACCAATTGGCCAGATTCGGCGCAAAGGTGGACTCCCTCTACCATCTATTGCATTCATTGCTCCTGCTGTCAGCGATGTGAATCATTATTCTAGCAACTGTGTGACAGAACTGTGAATGGAAATCAGTAATCCAACAAATTACTTCGGGCAGGAAGTGTTTGGAAGAGTGAGGTTTTTTTTGCCCTTTGCTGGTTATATGCTTGACATTCTCGCTGGTCGAACGTTGTCACCAAACTTTTTTCTTTGTGCCTACTTTTTCAAGACTCATCTTTTTCTCCGGGAAGGCCAACGACGACATTAATTGGGCAGTGGAGTGAGGAGCCAGTCAGACGGCTCTTTCGCAGTGACAGCATCTGCCACCGATTCGAGGCCCTGAATCGGTTCAACGGCTCCTGATAAGGTCTATTAGAGGCAGGGATGCTGGACGGGCCTGTAAAACTACAGCCACTGGAAGACAGTGGCTGACAGTCCAGCGACAGGCGGCTTGCCTTGGTAACCAACAGGCTATTGTGAATGAAGGCTCAAGAACTCAATTCTTCTTCAGTTCCTTGCCCGGCTAACATCAAGTGATGGCTAAACAAGCATCTGAATGTGACGCACAGTGGTTGGTTGTGTCTGTCTTGCATGTTTCTGTGCATCACGGCATCCTCCTTCATCTCTCTCTCCCTGCCCCTCCCCTGTCAACCCTGTGCCGCGTCGCACTCGCTTCATTTATTACACCAGAGCCTTCTCCCGCGCCGATTCCGAGCCTCTGTGAAAAATGACGACCACTCACATGCTTAAACATTTCGTTTTGTTCTGCTGACACACTAGTTACCGTGCCGGGCACCACAGGTCACCGAGCAGCTGAGGTACTGGGGGAGTTGCAAGCAACTTGAATGATAGCACCCAAAAAAATTGTCCACATCAAAATGTAAACACATTTGCATCGCTAAACTCTTAATTGATACTGATTATTTTTTTTGAGAAGCTGCTTACATTTATTTGTGCGGACTTTTGATGTACACAATTCAACATGTATTCACCTTGCAGGAGAGTGACAACTGCCCGTCACCCTGCTGTGTGAAATTCCTGACACACAGGCCCCTGAATGGAAAGCACTGGCTTTTACAGGCAGAGTAAAACGGGTTGAAGTAACCAAAAAAAAAAAAAAAACACACCACAATGATCCTGAGAACAGGAGAGTTTCAATTTTGCACTGCATTTGCGCTATTTTTCATCCTACCCGCTCAGCAGATAATCTCTTTGATGACGATACAAAATAGCAGTGCATTTGCATCTAATTAAAACATATTTTTTTAATGATTAGACTAACATTCATCTGTATTCTCTGAGGTTCCACACTGCACCACTATAGGAAAAATTGCATTCGCATTCAAAAATAGGGCAACCATTGAAAAAGTCAACGGCAACAAAGTCAACCTAAACCATGGTGCCAGTAACTCCTTATCAGTCTCTCGCAGCAGCAGAAAACTGAAAAACAGAACGTCGTTGTCAGTTCTGCCTCTACTTACGTACTTATTTTAACCTCATTGTTCATTCTACTCAAATTCCGCTTTTCCAACATTATTTGTGCCTGTGAGAGACGTTAAGAGTTTAAATGTTGCACTTCCATGAACTGTGTGTTTTGTTTTGTTTCTGGCTATTTGTTACTATTTTGCACAAAAAAATTCCAGAATTAAGTACCATTCAGTTCCAGCCAATTCTAGACCGAGTCTGAAAAGACGTTTAAAAACATCTCTGGTAGTGAATGAAGCAACTCCAGAAGTTAAGCTCTGACAGCGCTAAAGACACTTTTCCATTAGCCCTGCCCTTATATGTGCATTCACTGAACCCTTCGTCATTAGAAAAATAAAATGTGATTTTTTTTTTTTTTTTTTAATTTCACAACATACAGGATGTACTTTTACATAGGCACGGTGACAATACCAACAAATTGTGGATTTCAAATGAGACTAATAAAGGTTTTCTTAATCTTAATCTTAATAACAGTTTTATGACGGCGACAATTTGAACTACCGTATTTTCTGCACTATAAGGCGCTTCTGGAGTATAAGGCGCACCCTCAATGAATGGCCTATTCTAAAACTGTTTACATATGTAGGGCGCACGGGATTATAAGGCACATAGAATAGAAGCTGCAATAGTGGCTGCGGTTGCGTTATGCATCCAGTAGATGGAGCCACGCTAAAGAGAATACAATACAATACAGCTTTATGTATATAGAGCTTTCACAACTACTGCAGCTGTAACAAAGCGCTTCACATAACATTTAAACGCTACGTCCAAGTAATCAGAATATTGATCCATATATAAGGCGCATCGGATGATCAGGCGCACAGTCGGCCTTTGAGAAAATTGAATGCCTTATAGTGCGGAAAATACGGTAATTATTTCTATTATTTTCTGTGGGATGAACTGAATGTCAGATTGCGTGTGACTTCCCACAGTATGTGAATTGATAAGATAGTAAAAAAGATGTGCTGCTGTGTCATAAAAAAAAAAAAAAAAAAATCAAGAGAACGGTTTGAGATGGCCTACCAGATATATGAGAGAAGTGGACCAATGAATGTATGTGTATGTGGGCAGATAGAGAGCATAAAAGTGACAAGAGGCAATTTGGAGACGTGACTGTGGGTTGACCCCCGTGTAACTCTCCAGAGCAATGTCAATTTCAATTTCACCCACTCGCTGGGGCTCGGTGACATGTCACAGCTGTGCTCAGCACACAACACCGTCACACTATCGAAGAGGGGAAGAAAGGGGCAGAGAAAGGTTGGCTGGTGGACTATGGGAGAGCTGAGGACGGGAGAGGGCAGGCTGCAACTTCAACACTCTTCAGGAAGCCGTCTGATCTTCATTGATGTGTTCTGCGGAGGTCAGCGGACGAGGTGATGAGGGTGGGCACCCTACAAAGGGATTTGAGTTGAAAGAAATTCCTTTGACATTGGTTTGAAAAGCCGACAATTTTCCACGTTGCTGTTCTGTGTAAACGGAACATGGAATTGGGGAATCAAACCGACTTGGGAGTTTTCCACCATTAGAGAGAGCACGAGAGCAATAACAGAGGCGGAATGAGGCCTGTGCGTGAAGGAATGCCGGAAAGGCATTTTTTTTCCCTCAAAAAAGTGAATAGCGAAGTGTCAAATAAGTGCTCCTCGTGTCAGCAACTTTACAATACAATTTCCTACCCAGTGGGGGTCAGATTGCAATCCACCCTGGCAATAATTTGTGAGCCTCAACTATATTGAACAAAAAACAAAACAAAACAATGCAATACTTGATTTTGCTCACATTTTTCTATGAGCCAAACTCAAAGACATTCAGAAGTGGAGTATTTCTCTGAAACGTTGTCTACAATTCCGGCCCCGTACTTCCTTTCCGGTTTCTTAGAGGAAACCTTTGGAAAATGAAATGGCCAACCTGCTTTACACACAGGCGTCGTCCTGCTGCTGATACAATCTCTTAAGGCGGAAATTGGGCAGGTTGATTTGTTGAAGGCCTTCACATGTTGCCTTAAAAGAATTTGAACTAATACACACATTGCGGTTCGACATGACTGCAAGATGTAACCACAAGGAGAAAGATCTTGTTAAAGGATAGTATTGATTTAACCGTGAACTGTTACACGTACTGAATGCCTTTCAGGAATGGAGACATCAACAAATACATACAGCTAGCGTTTCTTGTTTTCATTTAACAGTTTTTTGTAATCTCACAGCAGCGCCCGAATGAGCACTAAATGGCAAATCTAAACAAGCTGAATCGCAATTTTAAAAATGTCTATGAAGGATATTAGCGCTGCTCGGGAATCACTTTGGAAAACTTGGAACAGGTAAACAGTCAACCCATTGCACATTGGAGTGTGAGAATGAGCGCCAAGGTTGACTAAGCATTAACCTGCCCGTGTTCACAGCCAATCCGTAGGTTTGCTCCGATCTATTCTGGCTACACCAGCAAATCTGCTAATTGCTGCCCGATTGAAATGAAAAATGTGCGTCCTAGGCGCTGGCATTCCGACAAGGCGCTCGCGGCGTTGTGGGTGTTACTAAGATGGAGATGATAAAGATCGATGGGAGCAACGCGAGGGAAATCAGCCATCTTCTGAGTTGCCGTGCTTCTGCAGATGGCGAACACGTAAGCGGAGAGATGTTTGTCGTCTCTCACGCCGTCGTGTCCCGCTCTGTGAAACAATGGAGTTTCATTACTTTCCGCTCCAATGCGTCCATCTGTTTGCTTTGGGGGACAGTAAAGTCCTCAATCAGTTACAATTATCACACAGTTTGCGAAGACTTTCCCCGGCGAGTGCGTGTGACCTGACGAGTGCAGAGACTTCATGCACTAATATCAGTGCGTATGTGAGTCGAATCACAAAGCCTCGTCCTCCAGGGAGCCAATCACAAAGCATCCAACTGGAAGTAACAGTGGAGCCTCAACTCTTGAATGTCTCAACCAACGCTCATAATATTTACTTTCTGGTGAAAATATGCCAAATCATAACTGTTATAATGCACAACGTCAGCTTAAGATGCCATTTTTTTTCAAGTTTTATTTAAAAAAAAAAAACAAACAAAATTGGTACAGTGAAACTCCTCTACAACGAAACCTACATGGGTGAAAATACCCCCTAGTGTGAAAAAATCTTAATGCATTCACACCATTCCCACTCTCCTGCCCCCCATACAATGAAAACACCCCCTGTTGCGTTATACGAAATCTTTTCACGACGAGATTCACTACAACGAAGTCTAATCCAACAGCGACCTCTACTGCTTCGTTCGGAAACGGCAACAGCAACCACCACACTGGTTTACACATGCGCACTAGTCCAGGAAATATTTGTTATTGTTAGTTTCAGACACAGCACGAAGGTTGCATTGCTAAAATGGCTACAAACGGACCTTTGGATGCCAAGCAGCTAAGACAAGAAGAGCTCGGACGCTGGAAAAGAGGGTAAAAGTGATCAAAATGAAAGATGGAGGAAGCAAAATAAAAGACATTATCCAAGAAATAGAGGGCTCCATCCTTTTAGCAATTACCCACAATGCACTACCGGCGGCCATATTGGAGGGCTGTTATAAACAAGCCATACACGAATAGACTTCGTGTATGGCTAAGAACACAGGCTAAGAAAAATGAATAAAGCAACAAATGTGTTCAGCGATCTCCTTCAGAAAGAGGAAAAGGCTAAATGATGAAATAGAAGTAGAAGCGCCCACCCAAAAAAAAAAAAAAGCTGCATTAATTAAAAAGACACTATCAGGAGTCCTACTCACAAAATGGCTTTGTGGCTCCCGGTGATTGTCATGCACGAAGCCCGCTCTGCATAATATTTAGTGACAGGGTCCTAAATGTGACAATGAAGCCTTCAAAACTGCCAAAAAGAAAAAGAATGGCATATCTTACTATGATGTGCAAAATCTTATTTTTGGCAAGTGGGAATTTCTGAAATGACACCGACCAAAACAAAATTACCAAGTAGGCTGGACATAGGTAACAGACGTCTGGTTTCATTGGTTCCCATCACAATGGGACCAAAATGGATTGTTAAAGCCAGCGATGTGAATTAAGTCAGGATACAGTTTATTATGGCTACTCGACTAACAAATGATTCCCTATCTAATGATGCCCCCCCAACCCCCCGTAATGACTGCACGTACATACAAGATGAAAATGGCTCCAAGGGTTGCCTATTCATCCTCCTGCGTACTGCACACATTTTACTGCCCTTCCACAACATCCCATCACATTCCTACTTCATCTCCTTCCCTGTCCAACTTTAAAAAAAAAATCTAAGAGGGCTGGCCTCCATCCGTGTGCATTCTGGCCACCGTAAATCTGCCGAGGCACCTCCATAAAGCTGCCCAGGGCGTGACTCGACAAATATTAAGGAAGTGGGGAAGGAATAAACTAAAAATAAATACTCGTGGGAGAGACAACTTGTGTGCAGACAAAGAGCTTTGCTGTCAAATATTTACCTGGGGTGGGACACTCTGCAGGGAGTCTACGACGAATCCGTGCATGAAATAATGTACCTTTTCCTCTGGTGTCCTTTTTTTATTTTTAAAAACCTAAAAAGACTCCAGTGATGTCATCAGTGTAACAAAACAAAAAGAAGCCGCGAGATGACCGCTTGACAGAGAGCAGGCACGCAAAATATTCTCTTTAACGTCCCTGTGTGAATGATTTGTGGGTTATTTGAGGGATGAATTTATTTGCCAAGTTGAGTTGTACACAAGGTAAGAAAACTCATGATGTCATCAATGCATTCTAATTCATTTTGACATGAAAGCAACAAAAAAATAAAAATAAATAAAAGGCCGCTTGCTCAAAAGCCCACAACAATAGCTCAAAGCAACGGTCAACAGGAAGGCGATAAGTCGAAATCTAAATCACGAGCACCGTCTGACTGTGCCAAGTAATTTGACGGTGGAATTAGGATCTCAGAAACTTTGCAATTCAATCAAGCCGGACTTCCATCACTTGACTCCAGATGGCCACGGAGCAAAAAAAACAAGAGTGTGATGGCACAATCAGAGGAGTTCAAGTGCCTCTCGGTAGAACTTCGTTGCCACATTGCTCACGTCTATTGTTCTCATTCCCTCTCCCGGAGCCTCCAAGGCCGACACGAGATGCTAAATCACCCCGAACAGACGCAGACAAGGACAAGCTACAACCAAACTGCTGCCGGGACTGCGGCCAAAAAGCTCGACACTGACCGATGGCGGACCATTTGTACTACTACACACACAAAAATAGACAGTCTGGCGCGCACGCATGCAGTGGAACGTCAATTTCTGAATGCCTTGAAGGAAATGGCTGCCTTAAATTTCAAAATAGTGATGTCAGCAGATCATACGAGCCTCACTTGACTCCATTTCGGTCAGCATCAAAGGATGGACTCTCTTTGCTTTTTTTTCTTGGCTATGAGACCCTTTTTTTTTTTAATTGCTCATTTAAAGAAGAAAAGACTGTAAGCGATGTCCAATGATTTTTTTTTTTCCCGAGCATGAGGTGGGTGTTTTATGGGTGTCATGATGTAAAATAGTGGCCAGCAGTCATGTGGATGACTTGCTGTGAGCGTTGTTACCAATTTTAAATCTGGCAAGGTTTTTACTTCCTCTTGATTTTGTTCCTATTCCCCTTGATAGGATTCTCCGTCTGATTTGGATTTGGAGAGGAACACTGAGTGATTAAGGCTGCTACCTCAACTTTGCTCACCTAATGTCAGACTTGCAGCACACTTCACCAAGTTTGTTGTGGAAGTGCACGGAGACCACCTCAAATATCGGATCTAGGTCTGCACCAAGATTCGTTTGTGTGTATTCACACCCGCATAGAAGGTCCAGAGCGGTGTGGGGAACAAACTCTGGTATGTGGACCAAACAGTGCAGGCGTGAATATACCCTAAAAAACAAAAAAATGAAGCTACAGCTCATATGTGAATCCAAGAGAATGTTGCTTTGCTCAATGTGGGTGTTTCGGCGTGATAGTGCCTCTGCACAATTGGGTACGGTGGCCAGACTCCAACCGTTGTTGGATTTGGATCGTCGCCTCTTGTCACAATGCAAAAAGCCATTGCAGGAGTGGTTAATGTCCATTAGCCCCACTGTTATGTAACAGTAAAGCAGAAGTGCAAAACAAGATCTAGTTGGTTGTGTAATTTCACACGTGGGGGGGGGGGGGGGAAATCACTATACAGTATTTGGATACAAGCCATTAATGAAGTCAATTTTCCAAGTGGCCTCCTGTTCCACTATGCATCACATTAGCGGTTGAATCCATTTTATACTTGTGTGACAATGTTAAAATACAACTAGCGTGACGGAAAAAAAACATAAAAATTACGTTCGACTTTCGAGGTTTCTGCGGCGACACGTTTCCTCCGCATCTCAGTGCAAACAATACAAACAGCAGAAGGGCCTGTCATTGTGCAACCTCTTCATGTACGGTCGCGCTGGCATGCGCGGCTCAGCTTGTCAGTTTATCAACGGCATCAATTTTTCACTCTTGATCAGCCAACTGTGCAGCCAGATACCTGCTCTGCTTTGGCGGCGTGAGGCGGGAGACAAAAAGCTTAACTCGCTGTGAATCATTACGCTGTCTTTGTCTGGACCCCCACCCTCCCTATCAGCCCCTCGTCGGCTTTTCCAGACCTCTCCATCTTGTGTGATGCGCCTCGCCGTGACAGACACCATTCACCAACATGTGCCTGGCAGCATGGGCTCAGAAACAAAGTGGCGCGCTATTGCGCCCGAGCGGCATGCGCGCACACGCTTGGTCGGCCATGTTTTGACCCCCACGTCAGCAAGAAGACAAACAACGGCGATTGGCAGCGACCGCCTCTCCATGTGGCGCGAATCAGCTTATGGAACCGGGCGCCATATGGGCTCGCCATTGTTGACAAAATAGCCCAGGGGGTCTTCGCACTCACCGCCATTTGGAAAACGCTAGAGATGCAGAGTCATTTAAATAGCATTTAAAAAAAAAAATATTATTACTTGGAGGCGGCCCGGTGGTCCAGTGGTTAGCGCGTTGACCTCACAGTGCAGAGGTACTGGGTTCATACTGGGTTCAATTTCAGCTCCGGCCTCCCTGTGTGGAGTTTGCATGTTCTCCCCGGGCCTACGTGGGTTTTCTCCGGGTACTCCGGTTTCCTCCCACATTCCAAAAACATTCATGGCAGGCTGATTGAACACTCTAAATTGTCCCTAGGTGTGAGTGTGAGCGCGGATGGTTGTTCAGCTCTGTGTGCCCTGCGATTGGCTGGCAACCGGTTCAGGGTGTCCCCCGCCTACTGCCCGAAGACAGCTGGGATAGGCTCCGGCACCCCCTGTGACCCTTGTGAGGATAAGCGGATCGGAAAATTAATGAATGAATGAATTATTACTTGGGGAAATTAATTTCGATATAGAAATTGTTTAATTTGTCCGACTCTGAACTTCTGAATGCCCAGGCGAGTCCATTCAATATTTCAGTGCTTTGTGCACAAATTGTTGTGCATTCACAAGAAGCAGAATGGGGAGAATTCACAACAGGTGTTTGATCCATGAATCGATAAATACATCGCTGAGGACGTCTATTCCCTCGCCTTTCTGTCACTCTGTGTCTCTTTTTCAGCCCGCCGATGAAAACTCTGTTACACTTTCAGCTTGTCTCAGAGAACCTCCTATTTGAAGCCCCAAAATGCCATGGAGCTTTTGATCAATTTTTTAGGTGTTGTCTGGAACAAAGTGCAAACAGAATGATGAAGAGGAGAGTTCAGTCCCATTTCCAATTGAACCAAGAAAAGTAGATTCCATTTATAGCTCAAACACCTGTTGTGAATGTTGACGCTCAGCTCTTTCTTCGAGAAAAGCAAGTTGTGCAAAAGTACGGAAGCATTGAACAGTGGGCCATGTGCATTCTAAAGTTTAGAAAAGGTCAAATGAACGTCAATCGTAAAGGTTACACAGTAGTGCATTTTCATTCATCCTAAAGTTTCCCCAAAAGACAAAATGTGCCTAACTTTTGTAAGTAGTTTATATTGAGCAGAATAATCCCTGTAACGCCATCAAGTAGCTTCGCGTGGATGTGAATTCCCGGAACCGACCTTTTGTTTGTCTTCCTTTGACAGCAATGGAGAGCGAGAGTGCCTCTGCTGGTTGCAGCCAAGAAGTACACTTTATTTTGCCTCATTTGCTTCAAGACTCAATGAATCACCAATCAATTTCAGAACTAACACTCAATCAGTCCATTAGAACGCCCATCCCTAGAAAACCTCGTCAACACTTCTTTTACGAGCAAAAATAACGTCAGCCAGCATCCTCAAGCGTGCTGGAGAGGTCTGTCGGGTGTCCTGCGACAGCCACGCAGCTACTAATACCGGCGGAACAAATCTTACCTAGCTGCAGCTCCATGTTGCTAATCTTGTTTTCCAAGGGGAACAGGATCTTGGGAGGCTTGTCGGTCAAAGGCGCTGAAAAGGAGAGGAGACACACGTTAACATTATTTCGGGGGCGGGGGGGGCAAAAAAATGGAAAATCGTTTTCACGGGAACATTTGTCGAGCAGACATTTGCATGAGCTTTCCAACTGAGCTTATCACCCCCTTTTTCATTTTCTATCCTTCGTATCGTTTTCGGAGTCACGACAAGGTTTGACCTGTTGACTTGAGCGGACTACAATCTCGGCTGGTCACCAGACAAGCGCGAGGCAATTTTTAAATGGGACGGACACTTTTTTTTTCTTTATTTCGTTTCTGTCTGACACATTTAAATCGCCCAGGCGTGAAGTTTTGACACAGAGTGTTCAGATCGGGGTGTGGGAAATCATGGTTGGAAGCTGCAGTGTTGCTCGTTCGGCTCTTTTTTTTTTTGGTGGGTTTTTTTAGCTCTGAAAATCAACAAAAACAAAAGATACTTGGTTGTTGCAAACTTTCGGGCAAAAATAAGAACACTTTCAAAATGTACAGCGACATGTTTTGCAATGAGTATTTTTCCATGACGACCTTTGAGAAAACTGGTTGCTGAGATCACAAAGCATGCGACAATGTGAAACCTCTGGAAAAAAAAAAGCCCAACCCAAAATGATATGCAAGATGGTTGAGACTAGTGCAATTTTTTCTTTTTTTTTTAAAATTCATTTACTGACTACAACATAGATTTTAATTTTGTCCAAAATCAGATCAAATTCTCATCTTAAGACGGACAAATTATTGAAATGCGTTGGGGCATCTAACCGCAAAACAGACATCGCAGGCCTGGGAAATGATGCTAATTGCACAGAAGCTTGCCTCCAGAGCTGCCGCTACCTCCGGGAAATGCTGACAACCTGGAGCTGTTGCACTATTGTGAAAAGGCAACCGGGTATTCTGCGAGGAAGACCGCAACTCCTACAGGGGAGGGACGTTCAAAAGAACACCAAAGAGCTATTCGTTGGAACTGCAAGCCTGAGCAGTTAAGAGGTGATTGAAACGAGGTTGCATCTCTGTTTGGATGCCGGCTTACCACCGCCGTCCTACTCAGTAGACAAGACCAACATTTCTATTGTGCTTTCCTGCTGAGAGTACACACACAGTTGCAATTTAGCGATTTAAAAAAAAAAAAAAGGAGAGAAGCCCGTATTGAATAAAACAGACGACTCCCGGCAGCATACTTTTCAGGCACATCTAATTATGAAGCGGCGAATTTGCAGCGGTAGCGATTTTTGGCCTTTTTTTTTTTTTTCCACCCCTCCCTCCCCAAATAAAGATGCTTCCTCTGAGTGTCCTCACAAGATCTCTTCTCCGGACTTATTACCAGACCGCTCTAACAAGCCCTTTGAAAACTCAGCTCTTTTGAGAAGAAGTCGACAACGCAGTGTTTGCCGGACTTTGGGAAAAATGATCAGCAACGCGTGGCTCGTAGGAGTTGAAGTAAATCAGTTAAAGGCTTTTGTAGGCCACTGGATATTGCTCAGGGACTAAAAAAAAAAACAAAAAAAAAACCGCTGGCAGCAGTGGAGCTATTTTTTTTTTCCCTGCACCTGCTGGTTTGTAAAAAAAAATGTCAGTGGAGTCGGGTGACGTCAACGAGAGGGGCGGTCACAGGCTCTTAGGCACAACTGCTTGCACTGTTAAGAGGTAATCAAACGGCAAACAGATCGAGTTTTAATTACACATCAAAGCGGTTTACGTCAGTACACAATGTGTGATCCTACAGCTAATTAATGCACTGGGCAAACAAATGAGGACAAGCTGTTGAGTGGATAGGAGGGTGGGGGGGCAGGGTGGGGGGATGATCGCTTGACGATGGTTTCGGTAAAGAGAAGCAAGCTATTAAGCACAACTGTCAACAAAATAATCTCAAGATGTTTCATAGTTGGTTAGTCGGCTTGATCCGAAAGTATTTTGCTGGTTTTCGTCAACGTGATTGGACGCGCTCTTTGTTATTGTGGTCATCGCCGCCTCTTTTGAATTTTTTTCCGTGCGTTTTCTGTGCGTGGCGATGTGGTGGTGGTGGTGGGATGGAGGGCTGAGGATCAACAACGGGAAATACTTGGTCAGTATGAGCTTTTCAAATTTGTAATTTTGGGAATTTTCTACAATTCATTTTTAGAGAAAGTCAAGCTCCCGTCCCGTTAAATATCCAAATACTTCTGTGCTATAGTGGCAGTAACGAGAGCGTCTTCCGCCGCTGCGAACGAAGCAGAATATAATTCCACAAGGTGACACAAACTATCTCTGCTAAATCTTAGACAATGTGACAATGGTGCTGATTGCGATTCCTATCTTGATGAAGGAAGTTGGCATAAATGGTGCGATAAATGGGCTGGTCTCCGCGATGAAAACTGTGAAAAAGAAGGTCTTGATGTGTATTTTTTTTTTTTTTTTAATCACCAACCCTGCGATTTGGCACTAAAAAACAGAGCAGAACTCTGTATCTATAAGCGGTATGATCAATCATCCACAATCCCATTAGCGCGCAGTGGCGGGAAAAACGCTGTGGACTTTCTGGATGAATTGTTCAGTGTGGCCGAATGGAGGAAAACTGCAAATTAATGAAAGCCTGGTAGAGTCTCGGATTTTCCTGCATATGAAATTTGCACGAGGTTTAAAGTTTTGCTTTTGCTGTTTCGAGGGTTAAATCAGTGGCGGTCAACCTCAAGCCAATGAGACCATTTGCTCCAGGCCGCCATGCAACTCTGAAAAACAATTAAAGGTAGGAGCAAAGGTGAAAGGGCTGTCAGAAGTCCTCGGTTGCGACGATCTTGTCTTGCTTGAGTAATTTTTCAGACAAATATTTATGAGCATTATAACTTTACTACAGGCAACTTTTTTTTCCAACTTTGATGGCCTTGGTTCAGCTGTCAGCCTCCTTCCTTGGCGGACATGCAGCAGCTCTCTCAAGTTTCAACCTTTGCTTTTCTTTTACAGACTGGCAAGCCAAAGAAGCTTTTTCAGGTGAGAGCATACCAATGGACACGGGCGCGTCGGGCCCGATACTTATGCAATCACCGGGTGGCTGACTTTCACTGCCTCGCAGGTTCTGTGCGGTCCTTTACTCGGAAATTGTCTTCTCCTTTTTGCCTCTTTTCAATCAGCACGGAGCCAAAGACCCTGCGAAGGCCGCTAAGCTCCGCTGGAGAAGCGTCATTGCACCTCAAGCATCCGCCGCTATTGTGGCTGTCACTCCTGTCAGCTACTTCAACGACTGATGATGTCATTGGCACAAGCAGAACTATCCTCGGAATGTATAGAGAAAGCCACATGCCACTTTTTCCTCCTCACTTTTGAACAGCGGCGAGGCTTCATTTATTTCCATCTACCTAAGATGATTTTTGGGGTTTCTGTAATTAACCCTTTCATGCACAAATAATAACAACCTACATCAGGATTTTTTTCCCTGAAGTGTTTTGATTAGTCTCTAGGCATGAAAAAAAAAATTACTGAGGATGGCAAAACATGTCAGGGTCCGTTGCGGTGTTTGATGCACAACTGTGACATTACGATTAATTAATATAAGAGAAACATCATCTTAAATACACCCTTCCTCCCCTACCTCCCAAGTATCAGTACAGTGCAGAGTGCAATGCTTTTGAAACTACCGGTAATAAAAGCATATCCACTTACTGGCCACTTAATGAACAGAACATTTTTAAAACCATATTTAAACGTTTTTCAAAATGAATGACTCTGACAGTCTCACTCAAAATGGAGCGTCGCATTCATACCAAGGTGAGATTTTCAACGGCCATTTCACAATAAGTCAACATCAATGAAGTGTCAGCTTAAATCAGGCTTCAATAGGGCACAAAAGGAACCTCCCCCTCCCCCCAACACATTATGCATCCATTATGCAGTGTTCATCATTGAAAAGGCAGCCACGTTGACTCCTAATGAGTTTATTTACACTCTGCTAGAGTTATATTTAAGGCAGGTTGATAGAACGCAATAAGAGGTACAATTAAGCAGTCGGCAGATGTGAGGAGGCAGTTTTGAAGAACAATGGAACACTTGAATACGGCACTCAAGTAATTCATCCTCATATTAAATCACCATTTTACATGGGCATGAAAAAGTGGCGGGCACCAACTTCAACCACGAGCTCTCACTCTTAGCGTCACTCTTCTCCTTTTCTCTTCTTCTCCTTTTGGATGGCAATCAATCAAAAACTCAAAACCTGGCCCTGTCATTTCGTTTTTAGTAGGCCAGTGAATCGTTTTGGAGTGACGGTCCCTTGATGTGAGACAGAATTAGCGCGACACAATAATTTCTCCCCTAAATCCAGATTAAATTAAGATGTAAATTACCGTTCCTTCGTGCCTGCTGCGCCACAATGAAGGGAAAGGACAGAACAAAGGGTTGAAGAAAACCCTTTATAAAGGGGGTCAATGATCTGCCGATTTTTGCTATTTGCAAGCCAGCTTGACCCGTGTGCCACTGTGAACAATTTCTTCACCGATTCAACAAATTCTAACCTCAAAATGTGAACAATCCCCCAAACTTTCAGTGAAAATTCTCCCACATTAATCGATTTATTATTAGATGTATTTTTTCACAAATTGACCTCTACCCTATAATTAAATTTTCATCGAATAATATTTTTACATTATCCATCCATCCATCCATTTTCTGATCCGCTTTATCCTCACAAGGGTCGCGGGAGGTGCTGGAGCCTATCCCAGCCGTCTTCGGGCAGTCGGCGGGGGACACCCTGAACCGGTTGCCAGCCAATCGCAGGGCACACAGAGATGAAAAACCACCCGAGCTCACACTCCCACCCAGGGACAATTTTGAGTGTTCAATCAGCCTGCCATGCGTGTTTTTGGAACGTAGGAGGAAACCGGAGCACGCGGAGAAAACCCACGTAGGCCCGGGGAGAACATGCAAACTCCACACAGGGATGCCGGAGCTGGAATTGAACCCGGTACCTCTGCACTGTGAGATCGACGCGCTAACCACTGGATCACCTGTGTCGCCCTATTTTTACATTCATTTAAAATAATTACACAGGAAAAGAAATAACTGGAACGACAAAACAAAAACTTGCATAATCTAAGAAAAATCGCAGCTTACCATTTCCTGTTGTCAAATATTACCATGCCGACATGTACAGTGTGCAGCTGATGTGCCGCAGAGATACGGACTCTTTAATAGTAAACTATTGGGCTAACTTGGCACGTCAAAACACACAATATCCTTTCTATTTGTTCCAAAGGTTGGGGAAACTCACTTTTTTTAATGCCCTGCACTCCTGCTTCCATGCCAGTTTCGCATTGCGCCGAATGCTAATTAACTGACAAACCAACGATGATGCCCGGAGTGGTTGCAAAGTATTGCGCTTCCTTTCGCCTCATTTGCTTCTCGAAAAGAGCAGAATAAACAATCACTTGCACACAAAAGACAGAAACATTCATGATCATCTCAATTATTATATTCATTATGACGGCCATCCCTACTCGTAATGGCAAAAAACGTCGGAGTAGTTAGACTACTGTTAAACGTGAAAGGACAGCAACTGTGCGATTGATTTGCACGAAACAAGGAATTACACGCACAAAGCCGGCATGATGGCATACAAAATGGTTCTCCCTGCTCATTTGCACATGCACGCACGCAGGCATCTTGGCCACGCAGCAACACACTTTTTTTTTTGGTACAGTCCGTGGGGGATCTGTGACTCATATAGCGAGATAAAGTTACACCATTCCAGCCTTACAGTTCACAGATGCTCAAGTCGGAACAAAACAGAAGGGCAAACAGTTCAGGGTGAACCTCGCCAACTGCCTGAAGACAGCCGGGAGAGGCTCCAGCATGCCCGCGACCCTCGTGAGGATAAGCAGCTTGAATAATAGATAGATGGAGCTTTACTGGCCTGGACGTCACCTACCACGGTTAGTCTGAGGTCGAGGGAAGCTCGGTCCTACTTACGCCGCAGCAGCCAGTCAGCAACAACATTTTGCTGGCTACTCGGGCTCCAAAACACATCACGGAGACACTCCTAAGTCACGAATCATCACCTCTGTGGTGGCGAATAAGCTCCAATTCTGACAAGTATCATTCTCATGAAAGGATGATGACACCAGACGGAGAAGCCATGCTAATTTCAGAGCGAAACTAAGATTGACACGTTTAACACCAGAATTAAGTGCTTGAGTGATCAAGTACACTTTTCTCAAAGCGGAGACCATTTCACTTAAGGTGCATGTCAGCCAGAAGGGGTCGAAAGTATATAAATACAGAATTTAAAAAAAAGAAGAGTGATCCCTCGCTACTTCGCGGTTCGTTTACCGCGGCTTCAGTGCATCGCGGATTTTTTCAAACATATAAAAAAAACTTTTTTTTTTTAATATATACATGGAGTACAGTAGTGTATATGTTGCTCTATGTGACTCGCTGTTGTTTTGCAGCTTCTCGCGGGCCGTTTGCGGACTTTTTGGAGACTTAAAAAAACAAAAAAACAACCTGTATATGTTAATTGGTCGCTACTTCGCGGATTTTTGTTTATCGCGGGTGGTTTTGGTCCCCATTAACCGCGATAAACGAGGGATTACTGTATATAGACTGTATATATTATATAAGATAACATTTATTTGTCCCACAAATGCACTCTACAGCAGGAAGATTGGGGGGTATAAAGTGTTTAATTGCACAAAATAAATGTTTCAGAAAAGACCTGTACACAGTTCAATATAAGTGCAATATAATATAATATAATATAATATCAATATTTTATATGACATTTTATTCTGTTTTTACATACTTTCAACCCCTTCTGGCTGACCTACACCTTTCGTGAAAAGTACACGCGCACAAACATTTGTAGCATACAGCCTTCCAACAAAGGCAATGGAATCCACCACAAGAGGGAAAACATTCAAACGCTCTGAAGTGTGCTCGTGTGGTGAGTGTGTTGGAGTGTGCGTATTCATGCGTGCAAATGTAATGTAATTTGGGAGTGGCGAAGGGGCATGGAGAGGGAGACAAGAGGAGGAAGGTGGAAGGGGGAAGAAAAAAAAGAAAAGAAAAAGCATACGCTGCATGTTAGAGGTTCGCTTGTGAAGGCGCATGAAAAAGGAGCTTGTGTGTGGGCAATGCTTGTGATCTTCAAGTGCACCGGAATCAATGGGGTGGCGTAATGGGAATTATGACAAGCTTCTTGGAGGTTGCTTACTTATGTGAATAGAAAGGGGAATGAAAAGGGATAATAAGCCACTGGATGACCAATAGACAAGCTAACAATGGGCCCTCCACCTCACTTTGAAGTGGCGTGCTTTTTCTAGCCGACCAGCAAAAAAAAAGAAAAAAAATGAAGGTGATACATAATGTAATGTCCAGTAGTACCTCAACGAGAAGACAGTGCTGTTTAGTCAAGTACTAGGCTAGGCATTTATCTCTGTCATTATATATATATATATCGAGAGAGCGAGAGACAGAGAGAGAGAGAGAGAGAGAGAGATACACTGTTTGTATTTACTATAACAAGACTACCCTTTGTCACGATTCTGTTCATAACTTTTTGTACTTAATTCCTTGCAAAGGTGTTAAGAAGGTTGCGTTTGGTGGTCTCCGTATTGTGTCTATGCTCTTTGCAGATAATTTGGTTCTGTTCACTTCAGCAAGCCACAAACTTTCACTCTCCCTTTAAGGGTTTGAAATGTTGTTGCGGTTGAAATGAGAGTCGGCACCACTGGTCCTGAGTTTGGAAAAGGGTGGAGTTTTGTCTCCGGGTTAGGGATGTGATCTATCCCGAAGTGGATACACTGTTTGTATTTACGATAACAAGACTGCCCTTTGTCACGATTCTGTTCATAACTTTATGTAGTTCAGTCCTTGCCGTGGCCAAGGCTTGCGTTTGGTGGTCTCCGTATTGTGTCTACTGCTCTTTGCAGATAATTTGGTTCTGTTCGCTTCATCAAGCCACAAACTTTCACTCTCCCTATAAGGGTTTGAAATGTTGCGGTTGAAATGAGAGTCGGCACCACTGGTCCTGAGTTTGGAAAAGGGTGGAGTTTTGTCTCCGGGTTAGGGATGTGATCTATCCCGAAGTGGAGGAGTTCATGTATCGTGGGGGTCTTGTTCATGAGTGAGGGAAGACTCGCGTGGGAGGTCGAGAAGCAGATTATTGCAGCGTCTGCAGTGATCCGGACTCTTCATTGGTCTTTTGCGGTGAAGAAGGAGCTGATGTAAAACGCTTCATTTACCGGTTGATCTCGATTTCCGCCCTTGCCTAGAGGGGCTAGCTGCTCTGTGACCAAAAGAACGAGATCGCAGATATAAGAGGCTAAAATTTGTTTTCTGAGATAAGGTAAGAAGCTCAGTCATCTGTAAGGGGCTCCCGCTCCGCAAGACGAATTGGCTCGGGCATCTGGTTAGGATCCCTCCTAGTTGCCTCTCTGGTGATGTTTTATTGGCATGTCCCATCGGGAGGCGTGTCTAGGGATGACCCATGACACACTGGAGAGACTTTGCCTCCCGGCTGTAATGGGAATGCCTCAGGATAAAACCCCCAGAAGAGCTGGACGAAGTGGCTTGGGAAGAAGGAAGTCCAGGCTTCCCCGCCAAAGCTGCTGCCCCCACAATTCAATCCCATACACGTAGAAGACAATGGAAGGATTGGATGGACGTCAAAAAAATGAAGACACTAAATAGCTCACAAGCAACCAAACATGTGTCCATGAAAAATGACTTCCTCGGCAGAGGTTGCAAAGGTGAGTAGAAAACGACTGACAACAGAGAGGAGATCTGTGCCAAGTACACATTGATGCTCGTCGCCAGTGGACGTTCAATGCTACCGTTGCCTTGGTAACGCTCTGATAGATGTACCACATTATTCACCTGTCTCTGGATATTAGTATTCTCCGCTCTTATTCGGCTGAGTTGTGTCCCCTTGTCTGCCCCTTCGTAGCGTTTGATCTCACTTCATTTCAAAAGAATCTCCCCTGCCCTATTTTGCACTCACTAAAAAGGCACTGCCGGCTAACTTTTCACCCCTCTGCCCCTCTTCCCACCCCAAAGTAAACTTTGCTACTTTCATTTTTTTCTGTCTCAGCACTCCACTCACGTTGGCCTTTTACTCGGCCTTAATATGCGCGTCTCTTTCCAGAATGGTATGGCTGTGAACATCCTCCAAAGGTTGCAAACGCCGGTCTTCCATTAAAGGCTCGGCGTGCAGGTTATCAATAATGCACGGTGAAGAATTGACCATACGCTGACATCACGCACGGTCACATTTCCCATGACGCACACGGCTTATCGGAAATCTAGAATGGACAATTCAGAGTATGCTTCACATTAGCTAAAGCACGTGATAATTCGTGTATTTTTATGTTGACCCTTTGCAGATCACATATCACGTTAAATTTATTAAATACCTGAAAAAAAACCCAACATCTGCTCAGTATGCAAATGTCAACATTGGGAGTCAACAGCTATTCATTTTCAAAGCGTTATGTACCGTCATAAAATGTTACGTGAAATACCATTTCGATGGCCAGGAGTTGGTTTAAAGTCAGGTAACCTCCGAATTCTATGGCCTGTTCCCCTCTAATGTTGCAAATTTAAAGGTGTCTTTATACTCAGTAGTATCGTTTTTATCATGGGGGTATCCGATCTTTCCATCTTCGATGATGGTGTCCTCGATTTACGACGGCGTTCCATTCCGACGGTGGCAACGTAACCCGGATTTGTACAAAATTTGGAAGACGCTAACCTATGCTAAAGTAAGATCAGAATTACTTTAAATATGTGTAGGAAAAGTGAATATTTAAAAAAAAAAAAATCGAATGAAAAACTATGTACGCAGTCAATGAGCATGTTTTCTTGTGCCCCGCGACCGCATAGTCTTAAGTCCAAGTGCAAACTACTTCAGAACGTGTTGTTCATAAACTCGAAATGATGGCAGTAGCGAGAACCTCCATGAATGTGTTTGGTGTGATTCTGATCGGAAAATATCCGATAAAACCTGAAAAAAAAAAAAGAAAACCCGCAAGCACG
Organism: Hippocampus comes; assembly: GCF_001891065.2. Lineage (NCBI taxonomy): Eukaryota > Metazoa > Chordata > Actinopteri > Syngnathiformes > Syngnathidae > Hippocampus > Hippocampus comes. The sequence goes on from NW_017806074.1 coordinate 1,038,925, forward strand.
GGCAAGTACATACAAACTCCTCACACAGGAAGTTCGGAGATGAGATTCAAACCCTCAAAAGAAAGACACGTCTCCGCTCTTTGGGCAACTTTACTTTCCCAGTTCTGGTGGAGTTACGTGAAGCATTTAACATTGAACAGACACTCACTCAGTGGGTATTTTTTTTTTTTTTTCGTCGTGGCCTTCGTCGATTCTCTCTCCTCCTGTTTCATGACGTCATGAGCCACTTGAACTCTAAACCTCTGAGCCCTAACAAAACTCGTGTCATTACAGAAAATGCGAAAAAAATACGACAGAATAATGATGCTGCCCTGACTGAAACGATATCTTTTCACACATTCATGAAATATAAATCCTTCAGCACTTCTGTGTCGCAACACCCGCACCCCAGAAGTGGTCATTCAAATTTTGCACTAAAATGTTTGATCAAATATGTTGTTTTCATTTCCAAGTTGCTCTATTCATTCTGCTAAAACGCAATTTAGTAAAAGTATTACCGGTAAATATTTCCCAAAGAAAAACACGGTCACATCAAAAAATTGCTTTTAAGGATCTGCAGATTTAATTATCAAAGGATGTTGTCACATTTTAAATCCCACTTAAGCAGTGATGGACTGTCAACCGCGGCCATTTCCGCTGAGCTCTTCACATCAACGGCACAATTAATACGCGTGTGCGGGGCTTTTGTGGTCATGCAATAAAGGAGACGGAATCAATACAGAACACATGTAAAACAAGAGTGAAAGGGCCATAAAAAAATGTGTCCGCAGGCAATGACGGAGAATAAGGTCTCGTTTTATCAGTTGCAGATCTATTGAAGAGGATTTTCCAGAGGGGATAGCCATTGTGTCTCAGAGCAGGAGGACAACGTCAAGGGGTTGAGCAAAGCAGGTGGATTTGCAGGATTAACACAGTCCTGGCATATTATGAGCAGCATGTTGGACTTTCAATCCAGAAGGGGAGTCCTTTCCATGCAAACTCGCCTCAAGTGCGTGTCCACAAATCACGCCAATGGTGTCACCGTGCCAGCCGAGGTGAATGATACAGCATAGCGCTGCGTATTTACATGAAGTACATGAGGAGCGAACAGAGAGGCGACCCGCAGAGGCTCACTTCAATGCCATCTGCTCCACCGGGTCCTCTTTACTCGTCTCCATGACGCTCTCCCTAATGCGCCTAATCCTTGACCCCCCACCCCATCTCACATCTGATCATAACAGCAATACGGGGAGCCCTCGCCACTTTACGCTTCATGTTTCAGTGCTTCGCGGGTTTTTCCAAAAATGTACTGTACATGCCACAGGAACTCATTCAAGGTACGTGATTGGTTCCTAGCACGACATCGACCAATGAGAGCACGAGTGGATTTATCCTGAGCTGACTGGCTGCGCATCATCGCAGCCTCACCCAGTACCTGCCCTTGTGTCTCGTTGACTGCTTAGCATACTGTATCTTAGTTTTGTGTTTGCACTAAGTTTATTATATCTATTTTTAAGCGATATCTTTTTTTGATTAGTTAAACGGAGCTCCAAACCCTTGCCGCCGCTGGGCACAATGCATCCCGGGTGTGTGGGAGCATGGAAGCCCGCTTGTCCCTCGACAGTGATGGCACAATCAACAGAGACATATTGCTTCAACGGCAGCGCTGGGGGAGGCCGGTTTGCAGCATTTACCGGGTCGAGGAGATTTATTTTGAAGGTTTCCCTGACCCGGTTAGCTGTTTTTTTTAGACACGTCACAAGGAAGCAGTGACAGCTCAGACGAAGGCTGAAGTGACAGCCGAAAGTGTCAGCTAGGTGAGAGTTTTGTTTCTTCGCGAAAAAAAAAAAAAAAGACCATTGTCTGATAAAAAAGGAAACCTGTTCTCTTGCCGCCGTGATTAGTGCCTTTGTGCTGTCTTTCAGTCCAGCTTTTCATAGCCATGGGTATTTTTTTCCTCAATGTCAGACACTTCTTCCATTTGTTGGTGGTACTTGACATGCAGGGATTTGTCTTTTCATGAGAGTCCATCTGGCTCCTTCTTATTACTTGGATTCTACTGCCTGATCCATTCACTACACAGGTGGTCTGTGGGGGTGGGGGGGGGGCAATCTTCTTATCTTGGCATGTCTGATTACTGGCAGGCCAAAGGTGTCCAAAAATGTGTCAGCCCTCTCCTTTTCTGTAGTTGAATAAATGACCCCCCGCACCCTCTCAGTTAAGCTTTGGCTTTTTAATTATATTCATCCACTTCATTCTCTTACACTTTTATTGCGTTTCGCCGGCAAAACTATTTGACATCCATCTTATTTTGCAGTAGTATAGTGTGTTGATGGCGCGAAAAGAAATCCAATACACCCAAATACAGTTTTTGGTGGGTTTGCACGGCTGAGAGAGCATCACACCCTCCTCATATATAACACTTGTGCATCCCTATGTGGACGCCACCGGAGAGCTAATCTCTCAGCTAAATGAGAATCACACACTCGTAGACACATTCCTCGGCTTGAGTTTATTTAATGTTCCGCCCTTGGAGAAAAAAAAGAATTGTGGCGGGGTGGGTAAAAACGTCTCCAGCATTGAGATTACGGCACACGGAAAATAAAATCATAAAAAAAAAAAAAAAAAAAAATTACAATGGAGGGGCTGAGAATTGTTTGTCAGCAAAAGCAATTTCCCCGGCAAACCAAATAATTATGCACTTCTCCCTCAGAGCGGCTCAACTGTTAATTACCACTCTCCTTTTTTTTTTTTAATCACGGGGCGGTCATGTAATTTTGACTTTACTCAGGTAGCAACTTAAGTCTGAATTTGGTTGATGAGGACACCGTGAACTCTGTTTCGGTGAATTATAATAGAGAGAGAGCTCGAAAAACAACGGTCCTCACCTTCGTTCAAGAGTGAGTCATTTTAATATATTTCAAGGGTTCAGTGCGTGTTGAAGATGTACAAACACAATTCAATCTGCTCATTTCTCCGAGGTAATGTACTTGGAAGCAGAAACATTCACGTACGCGGTGGATCTCGAATGCCTGCACTCCCCTGTTCAAAGGCCAGATTTTTGTAATAAAAAATAAATAATATTAGACCAAGCAAAATATTTTCCAGATATGAACGGAACAGAGGTCAAAGGAAAAGGAGGTCTGTTGTCTCTTTATCAGCATCTCTGGTGTGTATGTTTTATTTCAAGTTTTTATATTGATCAAATATTTATTGTGAATAGTGATATTGTACTTGAGAGGTTTGGAGTTGTTTGAAGGTGAGGTAGTGCAAAATACGGTCAAGGTAACTGTGGATTCTTCCTCAAATATGTGAATTGCATTTTTGTACGTTTTTGTATTTTGCGTTATTAAGAGGTGGTTCAGGTCACTGAAGTGGGGATCACTCACAGCTCAGGTCCAAAACTCAACCGACATGGCAATGTGAGGAGCAATGTTGAATTTGTGCAAAAAAATGAAATTCAAGGACACTTGTAGTGATTCTGCATTCACAGACATCGTGGCCCTCTGAGACGTATCAACGACATGGTTCGCGCTGAAATTTTGTTTCACATCTCGGCACTGATTTGTCCATAAGTGCAAATAGTTTAGCGCAATTGGCTATTGTGACCGCACCTGTCACCCAAAGTCAGTTCGAGAAGGGTCCATCTCACTTGCAAATGAATGGTTGCCACGGTAAAGGCAATACAAAGGAAGAAGAAAGCAACACCGCGTGTAAAATCTTAGCATGAGTGATAGTTTACAATTTTTAAGGCCCCCGGAAGGGTAAATAGTGACACACAACGAGAGTCCAAAATAAATTCCATTGATCACACAAAGGCAAACGCGCTGCTCCGCTCATCATCAATGTGACTGAAGTGATGATCCAAAGCGCCTGTGAGCGACGGCGACTCAAATGAAGCCAGTCACTTTACAAGCTGCCAGGGTGATCGCTGCAAATCATGTGTGTTTGTTTCCCTCCTTATTCCCAAAGCCAAACGATGCTCTTCTCTCCCAGCCTTCCAAGACAGATGGAGATCATTAGCTCCTCTCTCGCCACCTCCCCTGACGCTCTTTCCAATCTGTCACATCTAAACCATACTGCGGGCGCCATTTCTCCCACCTTTACCCCCCACCCCCCCCCGCCCCCGCCCCACACACCTTATGCCCTCCCTCCATCCCATCTCTCAAACCTCCTGCGCACGGCGGCACAGTCCGTCCCCGTCGCACAGATTTATATCTTCTGACGCGCCCCGGTGCAATCTTACAACTTTCACCTCTACTTCATCACTCCTGTCTGAACCAGTTATGGCAGTCACTTCCCAGGAGGAAGGATTGATGAGAAACCGTCCGTCGGATGTTTCCCTGAACGTGAAGACCTGAAAGCACGCAAACATTGATGCACGGCCACGGACGTCCTTTCGCATTGGGTAACGACTCCCAGGACTGTTTGCACATGGATCTGCGATCAACAAAAGCGATAAGGTTTGAAAACCGCAATGGTGGAAAAGTACAGTCCTCCACCAAGGCTTAGGGATCCTTATACGGACGAGAATCACATTTCCTGAACTTCTGCTTGACGCTGTAGTTTCATTCGTCACCGATTCCACCTTTTTACCATCAGCAAGTACCGTATTGGCACGAATATAAGACGGCCCTGATTATAAGACGACCCACTCTTTTTCAAGACTCAAGTTTGAAAAAATACTTTTTGAACACCAAATAAATTTTTATACAGAAAATAATTACAGTCCACCTGAAACAAATGATTATAAGAATATATTTGAGAGAAAAAGCATGTTATTTTGCCTCATTTAAACCTTAATATCTGAACATTTAAATATGTAAACTAAAGTGCAATCACATTCGTAAATGAATGGCTTTTGGTTTTTGAAATGTAAATTACATCATAACTTCTCCTCAGCTGCCGGTTAACCTGGTTGATCTTCGACCCACTTTTCTCCAGATTGTCGCTACGTTTCTCCATTTTCTGTTATCTCTTCTATTATTTTCTTCTCTTTTCTTTCTTACCACTATTTTTTATTTTTCCTCTTCGTGCTACCGCTATTTTTATTTTTCTTCTTCGTGACGGGTTCGCTTTGGCCTGGGGAGTCAAGTTCAGCATTCGCTTCAATGATATCTGGCGCCATCTAGCGTCGTGAATGGGTATAATGTCTAGACCCCGAATACAAGATGACCCCCACTTTTTCAGTCTTATTTCAATGCAAAAAAAACACCGTCTTATATTCGGGCCAATACGGTAACTGCAATGAAAACGTGAACTGACGAGCCCCTTTGAACTCTGCTGCCCAACCAAAACACCAGCACCCGCTGAGACAAGGTGAAAAAGTCTGACTGCGTGTTGGAGATGACTTTCCTGCAGACGAGAGACGATGTTCCAACATTGTGATGAGATGATGACAATTTTGCATGCCAGTCGATTCTGACATGTGGCCACTCTTAATAAAAGCCTGTTTGCAGTCGAGTAAACAAACTGCAAACTGTTTATTTACTCTGACGGACCCTGACGCTCTGTCATGCTCTGTACGTCCATGTTCTAAGATTTCTCCATAAAAGTTATAATTTTGTTGGAAAGTCAAATATTGTCCGCCTTTTCATTTTACACAAAACCCAGCAAAGGTGGAATACTGACGTAACTGCATACGCCTTTTTTTTAATTTTATTTTTTTTAAATGAACGTTTCGGCCTCAATACACATCTTGCCCCATCTGCAGTCGAGTTCCTCCTGCAAATGTCTGGATGACGTCAATAAAGTCTCATTTGCACAGAGACCCTGCAAAACTGCTGCCTCGAAACTTCTCCTTCGTTACCTAATACACCGAACCTAGCAAGGGTACTTCCGCTTTCACACAGCCACATGACATCTCACAATCAGATAATGAGATGACCATGCCAGTGCCGGCTGGGACATATGCAATACTTGTCGTATGGTGACAATTGCTTTTTAATAAACGGGCTGTCCAGGCGTTGCAGGATTCCATTCGGTCCCGTCCCATCTGTGAAAGCGCTGATACAACCTCCGAAGGTGAAAAAAAAACTTTCAAATCAATTCAGACTTTTACAGGTAGCATAAAATGGGCTTAAGCCTCGTGTATTATTCACAGAGCAAAAGCCTTCGCTCGCAACGTTGCCACAAGAGGAAAGATTTGTGGCTCTGCAGGAAAAATGAAATGTGTTCTTTTTGGCTCACCCGCCATCAAGCTACATTAGTGGATTGAGGTTTCTTACGCAAGTGTGGAAACATATGGAAGTGGAGTTCATATATTTCCAACTATTGCGAAATGTACCGTTTCCGAGACTGCGACAACACTTTCATTTTCTAAAAAAATAAATAAATTTAAAAAAAAATGAAAAAATAATATATATATATATATATATATACACACACACACACACACACACACACACAAAAATAATACAGATGTCTTTTTAAGGATCTTAGAAGCCTAGCTCCAAAGTACAATGTTTGTGTGAGCGCACTCAGTATTAAAATATATCATGCCCTCTGGAAAAAAAATATTTTACTGCAGTAAAACCTTCGGGTATTTTGACTACCATAAAATTAGGAACTGTTATTTTTAGTATTATTTTCGCAGGCAAGTGATCAAGATATAAGCATTCCCTTTGAGGAATACAATTACCAGGGATGAATGGATTATCACAAATTATGTATTTTATTTTAATTTTTTTTTGAACCGAGAAGTCTCGAAATTAGGGTCTGGAAAAAAGTGTATAATTTCGAAATCTCAAATAATTTCATTCATAATTCTATCATATTACAGATCACCCACTTGATTTTTGCTTGTCGTTGCCCACCAGACACATCTGTACCAACCTAATAAAATTCTTGAATTTGATGATGGATTTATTAGTAGACCGGCGAGGATAAAACAAACACTTGCCGGGGCTTCATTGTTCGCGCTGTTAACAGTTATGTGCCTGTTTGCAGTTGTTGAGAAGTGCTTACAGGACTCCTGCTGTTGTGCCTGAGCTCGCGACCATCTGGGTGGGATCCATCACGTTGTCTTCTTTGCCCTCAGTGGCCCTGATATGGCGGGGAAAGAAAAATAATCTGTGTGGCGCGGTGTAACGGCGGCCAAACACAATGGAAAGGAAGGTAAAATGAAGGAAAATGTGCTATCATGTAATAATAAATCCTAACCTCTCTCAAACTGATGATTCACCGAAATTGTTTGAATGTCAACAGGGAGAGTACAGGGCAATTATGATTGAAAAGTGATGTGTTTTTTTTTTATTTTCCAAAAAAAACCATTCGAATATACAATTCAGTGTCATTTTTGATCGAGGCTACTTTGAGAGGGAACATCTCAATAAAATCGACCTGGATCCAATCTTACAATTCATTAGGATTGGCCATTTGATGAGGTTTACTTGCTAGCATAGCCTCATCGGAGAAATGTTTAAATTTTTATTGTTAAATTTAGACAAAGATTTTGGAATTTGACCTGTTGAGTTCTAAACAAAACAAAACAAAACAAAAAATTAAGTGAGACCTCACACTTCAAAGAGAGTTTTCAATAACTGCTGCTGTTTTGCTTGGCAACATGAAACTGGGCAAGTCAGCAATGGTTTAATATCTCTGTGTGAACGGTCCAATGAATGAACTGAGATCGTTTTGGTGACTGCCACTTTTTGCCTTGATGGGAAAAGCGAGGCATTCATTTGTATTAAACGGATGATGCGCATTGCAAGTCCAATAAATGAGCCAACAGCATCCGTTAGATGCACGGCCATAATTTGAGGGTTTGCTTCCCTCGCCTTTGCGTTTTCCTTTCGCGAATGTGTCCCAGAAGCGCAAAACCTAATGAATCCCTTTCCCCAAACCTTGGCCAGATACACCTTTATCTATCGGCAAGAAAAGTCATTGGAAATCTAAGTGTGTGATTTATTCCATGGCAGTTATTTCACTCGGGTTTCATAAATACGGACAAGTACCGGGTTCAAAATGATCAAGCCTACCAAAGTCCCACTTAATTCCACTTGGAAGAAATCATGTTTTGCAGAGGTTGTGCTGGCAGACGCAATCGCACGAGCATCAAGTGCATTTTGGACTTAACCACCTGTTAACTTCAAAGATTTCGACTCTGGGAAGAGAAGCGCCAAGGGTTTGACAGTAATGACTAATAACGGCCCAGCGATGCAAAGTGAGTCTCCTCACAGGGTGGGCGGCTTTGATGCAGGTGAATCACATCCTAAACATACTTAAAAGTAACGGAGGGGAATTGGGGAGACGAGGGGAAGGGTGAGCGAGAAAGGAAGACCAGAAGGAGGAGAAATTTGTTCCGCGCGTTAGCTGACATGCTTGGGTGCGCGAGAACAGAAGGTTGGCATAATGAATTTTGGCGTGCAAATGAAATAAAGAACCCCGCCCAGGCAGAGGTGTGAGCGCGTGTGCAAACAAAGCACGGAGGTTTTTGAATGCAGAAGAAATTATGAATCATTTAGTCCTCAATGTTTGCGGCATTTTTTTTTTTTTTTTGGAGACGTTAATCAAATCTTTCCATTCTCACTCAGGAGGCTACGTTTGAAATACTTCTTTCGTATTTAAACCAAATAATATGGACAGAGGAATGTGCAAACTCGAAACTCGCGACGGAGGGGCGTTTACTGTATCTTCGTTTTAAAATGTTTCAAGATGTATTGTGGGGGATACACCGAGGGGACCGCACAGGGCTGGACTGATTAGGCTCACTCCAAATTTGAACAGCGCAACAAAATGGCAAGTTCACTATACGGTGCAGTACATAGTGGGGTGTGATTTTCCACGAGATGTGTGATAGTAGAAATAAACATGGATACACATAGCGGCGCTTTCATGTCAGTGTCGACTGGCTCACTGTTGTCTCCGCGTAACGAGTCCAATTCATGACTCTGCAATGACATTCAGAGCAAGATGCTAACAAGTCTCTCAGTGCTGGATTAAATTACGACGTAACATTACCCGATTTAATTTCTATTCAATTTATGAACATGCAGATTTGGTAAGTGAGGGAGAACCGGCAAAGGGAAAAGAACTCTGTCTCAAGCAGAAAAAAAAAAAAAAAAGTACGCAGGGAATGAGCCAACCACACACAAATTCCAACCATGCGGAACCCACCGCTGTGGTGTGACCAGGACAAATTTCCCCATTCGGTTGAGTTATGCAAATGTTGCCCAGCTCTCCAAGTGGCAAGCACACCGAGCAAAAAGAATTGTTTTTTTTGATACTCTGGCTGAAAACACCACCATCACATGACAGCAAGCGGACCTTCACCCGGACCACCTCCTCACTCTTGTTTTTTAACATTTATGAGCTGTTCATGACAGATGAATATACTTTTGATTATTTCAAAGCATCACCTGCTCCTATGATGCTCTTTTCGATTGTAAAATGTATAAATATTAAGACTTCATCTATTCAAAATTGTCCCACCCACAATGCATTGAAGGCAGACTTGCAACAAGTTGTAAACAGTCTGACATGAATCCGACAGTCCCGGAAGACCGTCTGTCCGCACCCTCTTAACGCAGATTCCCTAATTGAGTGTTAATTGGGCGCTAATCATGGAACACGTTCTCCCACAGAGACACCCCCCAGATGTCACGAGATGAAGGTGCGCTGAACGCTCGCCATGTATGCAGGCATACGCTACTTGTTGTTTCGTCGGCATCTGTTTCCCAGCGTTTAATGACTTGGAGTGACAATTAAACCGCACTCGAAGAGCCGCTCTGTTCGATTCCGCATCAAAATGAGAAAGAAAGGCGTCCTCACGACTCCTATTGTTCAACCTATAGTCTACTCAAGAGATCAGAGCCGATTTGCCCTGGGTGGTTTGGCCACAGCGTGAAAAATGAAACATGTTTCACAGTGACACTTTGCCTTGTGTTTTGTACGCATACATTTCGGAGCAGGAGCGAAAAATGCTCTTGCGTTTTCCTTCAAAATAAGACTTCTGCTTAACAAGAAGTCCAAGTAAAGGTCCAATATTGCAACAATTTGGCAATTAAACTGGTCGGCCCTGACAACAACCACACTGCGTTCTGGTGGGCGTGTTATTTTCGACCGTGGATTCCAATCGGCAACCGTGTGGCAGCCCTGGTATGACCCTTTACTGCCGCATGGCACCTAATATGGCTTGAATCGATACTCCATTGGCAAAAGCAGATCAAGAATAGTCAGTGTTAGTTTGCTCTTCTATAAAATTAGACGGGCGGCCCGGTGGGCGAGTGGTTAGTGCGTCAACCTCACAGTGCAGAGGTACCGGGTTCATTTCAAGCTCTGACCTTCCTGTGTGGAGTTTGCATGTTCTCCTCGTGCCTGCGTGGGTTTTCTCCGGGTACTCCGGTTTCCTCCCACATTCCAAAAACATGCATGGCAGGCTGATTGAACACTAAAAATTGTCCCTCGGTGTGAATGTGAGCGCAGATGATCGTTCGTCTCTGTGTGCCCTGCGATTGGCTAAAAAAAACGGGTCAGGGTGTCCTGCACCTAATGCCCGAAGACGGCTGGGATAGGCTCCAGCACCCCCCGTGACCCTTATGAGGATAAGCGGAGTAGAAAATGGATGGATGGATAAAATTAGTTTTTGTTCTTGATCTTAGTTTTTGTTTTGTTTTTTTTAACTTCAGTTGCTATCTGGCTAACTCACATTGTCGCTGACAGAAAGGGCACTTTTCTCATTCTTGAAAAAGGGGCTGGTGCCAGAGCACCACTAGTGTTCTATCTGTGTATGTGCCCGATGTCTCGTTCAGGTCACAATTTTCTGCGACCGGCTACTTTTCTGACGAAGTAAACCGATTGCTTCAAAACAGATGCATCCTTTCAGAAAGAGATACCATTTTTGGCTGGGGTCAAAATCTATTTTACTTGAACCCTTTTAGGGACAGCGGTCACCACGGTGGACAGCTTATGAGGTAATCAGGTTACAGGGTGCATGAAAGGGTTAAAGCCAATACTGTACACTAGTTCTTAGTGGCACACAGTTCATTTATATCATATACGCGGCAGTTTTATTCAGATTGGACAATGGTAGACTACATCAAGTAAAAGGAGTCACGAGGAGTGCGCCACAGAACTCAACTGAACCTCACTCACATCTCTGCATTCTCGAATAGATTTCCTTTTTATTTTTCTAATTACAAAAAGAAGACCCCCCCCCCCACCGCCCTCACCCCCACACACCTTCAAGGGCCATATTGCCGGCAAGCGGGGTCAGCAAGAATCCATCAGTTGTGATGCAGGTAATCAGCGTAAGGCCTGCTCCGGTGCACCGTGGGTACCGACGGCCCGCATGGTAATGGGATTCAAAACCGCGCCGTAATACAGGCAGGCAGGCCTACGCGGGAATGTTTGGATTCTGCAGAGGATGGCAATTCCCCGACAAGAGCATTTTCTGCGGTAATGAAACAAGATTTAAATATCGACCACGGGGACTGCCGGCGGGAGCAAAACGGCAAGGGAGTGAGAGAAAAGCAGAAGGTGTAAAGACAATGAAATAAAAGATTGAATTAAACAAGAATGCAGGAGGAGAGGTGTGATGGAATGAAATAGAAAGAGGTGGCTAACAAAAAAGCTGAAAAACCAGGTCTGACACCTCCATTATGACTCTTTTTTTTTTAACACATGGGCGTGAACTCCAGGTCAGCTCAAGATGAGTGTGCCTTTCTCTGTCTCTATTGTTTCCTCATTTAACCCCAATAATTTGAATCCACACAATGCAGAGAGCGAAAATTCACCTTCAATATAATTCTATTCAAAGAAATTGTTCAATTAGAGGAATTATTAAAGGAAAGAGGACAGAGCTGAAATGTAGATAAACGGTTAAATAAGCAAAGAGAGGTAAGGTGCATTACCGTAGTTTGAAATGAGTGTTCCTGCCTGGAGTATTAAAAAAAAAAATGATGTTGAAAGCAAATGGAATGTAAACAACACAATGAGTACCAACCTGGAGTCTTTTTTATTTCTTTTTTTTTTCTTACTCCTATACATTTTTCTCACAGATTATGAAAGGGTTTGTTCACATTTGATTGTTTTGATGGCTCATATTTCAGTGGTTCAATGCTTTTTTTTTTTTTTTTTTTAATGACAGTTTGGAATATTAAAATGTCACTGAAACATTGCGCGTACAATAATACACAATTTAGGATGTTGAGAGTTTGACTGTCGACTTTACTTGATTTTACTTGTATCCTCACGGGGGGGAAGAAAAAAAAAAGTTTCAAAATCGGAGCGAACCGAAAGTCGGCCAAGTCTTGAATCCAATTCAGCGGGCTTACCTCACATTTTGGAACAGCAGTTAAATGAGCTACAAAACGCTTTGGGAGCTCAGCTATTGTCAACGAATCATCTCTAAGGATTGCCGCGAGAAGAAGGCGACCATAAGCGACATTCAACCAAACTCATCAATCCTTCCCCGCATATTAAAAATGGAGACACGGGACGAGAGTTGCCCATGCCAATTCTTTTTCGACAACTCCCCGGCTGAAGGGAGACAGGCGTGTGCCTGCCTGAGAGCGGCAGCGAGCCACAAACACACCTGCGAGAGCCCAACGTGACAACGCGGCTTTGGGGAGGAACAGGTGTAACAGAGCCGATGCCCTTTTTTTTTTTTTTTTTCTTCTTTTCTTTGCAGCTGTTACAGCTGGCCTGCCTGGCACGCGCCGATGCACACAAACTGTACGCCGCACACCGAGGGATGTGCAGGTGTGGAAAACAAACAAGCACGCAAACACGTCCAAACGCGAGGCCGAGCTGTGCTAACATTGACGTGACTTTGCTTAGCATGACATGCGGCGCGAGCGACAATGACTGGAACACAGTCATTACTTTTGTTCTCCGACAGTTGACAGAATGAGTTGAAAATAGCCGGAAGGGCGCATACAGGCGAGAAATCATACGATTCAGTGCACCTGCGTATAGTGACCCAAATACACGTTCAGTATGTATGCACGGATGCACAGCCGTCATCTGAAAGAGGGTCGAGTTCGAGGGAAGCGTGGTTTAACCCTTTCGTGCACCCTGTAACCTGATAACACGATAAGATGTCCGCTGTAGTAACCGCTGAAGCTGAAAGGGTCAAACCATTGTTTCTCACGCACAAGAAAACATCTCAAGGCATGCCACCAAACAAAAACGTCATGAGATGCAGGCTAATTACTGGAAGCGTCTTCCGCCTTCTGCGGAAGAGCAATTAATTGCTCTGGCTGTCATGATACATCACTGACATTGATAGCTAAACAAAGATATAAAATGTTGTTCGTAGTGATTGCAGTTGGATCATTTCCTGTGGCGCAACCTGATGATTTGTCAAGGCAAACTAATGGCTGGGGGTAGGCTTCGAATAGGTTTGGATTTTGTAATTTTATACATTTTATAATTAGTTTTCATCTCGTTTTGACGTTTGTTGTTCAATTTCACATGGTTTGAATGCATTTTTAGAGCAGGTTTGTTGATTTTTGTTAGTTTTTATGTTTTTGAAAATGCTTTGTTTCTCTTTCATTTTTATTTGTTTTAGTGTTAGATTTTTTTAAAAATAATACATGGAGTATTTGTCGAGTGAGAGACTAGAAAAAAGACCATTAGGTGAACAATACCATCATAAATAAACTTCAAATGAACTCTGAAAGCTCAAAGACAAAAATTAAGGACATTTTCACAATAATTATAATTAGTTATAAATGTAAAATGCAGTTGTTTTTTTTAAACTTTTGAGCAACTTTATTTATATTGTACATTTCATACTCCGGGCAACTCAATGTACTTTAAAGCACTTTTTTTTAATTTTATTTCAGTAATGATTTTTTTTTTTTTTAATTTTAGCTTCAGTTTTTTAAATGAGTTTTCATCAACTATAATAATTCAGAAAGCGATGTTTTTTTGAAGGCATTACATCGATACAATATTCCAACGCGATCCCCTTCCAGAAACCTGCAAACCCGAACTAAAATGCTGACTAAATACTCCAAGAAACTAGATCTTGGCTTGGTGTTTTTTTTTTTCCGTGTGTGACTTCTTCCGATTTCGTAGGTGACACAGCTTTACAACAGTCCCGGTCATCTACGTCACCGCGAGGTTACGAATGGCAAACGATGAGCTCATTTGAGCAACGATGGATGAATACATTGTATGATGACGCACTCGGTCACCGCTGCACTTTCATTTGATTGTTTCACATTTCGCCGCACGCGATGTGCTTAACATATCAGCCACAGTTGGAACGGAACTCAGTCTAAACCCAGGGCCTTCTTTATTTCAGCCTTCGTTAGAGATCTGTCTGCACAGAAAAGAGATTGTACCACGGCGGTGACAAGTCTTGGGTATATATTTGGAGACACGCCAATAGAAGCGCGCACAAACGAGCAGAGAGGCACTCGTGCACTCCTATTGCCGCCCTTAATTAATTTAGCCCATTAAAGCCTGTGCCCGTAACGTGCGACACTTTATCCTCTGTGGCTGTTAATGAGTACCTTCATATATTTTAATTGATATTGGGGCATTTCCAAAGCGCTGTTTGTTCTTCGGGATTCGCATTAATGGGACGGTCATTTCAGCCTCCTGTTTGAACTCCAGCCTTTTCGTCTTATACGAAAAAAGGGGGGAGCGAGAGGAAGACCGTCGCGCCGCTGCGATTACAACGGAGCCGCGAGCACATCTCCTCCGCGAGACAAAAGGCAGGTGGAGGGAGCGAACAAAGACAAGGGGAAGAGAGAGAGGAGGATGTCGACGGCGTGTGTAAGAAGCCAATTAACAGCGCCGTAGCCAGATCTCAGACACAAAGGCCATAGCCCGTTCCGTGTCAAAATGGCCCACGTGGATTTTGACTTCATTAGAGAATAGAAAAATGAGCAAAGATATGTCGACAATCACTGTAGGTACATGAAGGTTACGGTGTAAGTGGCACTGCGTGGACGACAGACCTCTGCCCTTTAAACGACCCTTGCACACCAAAAAAAACAACAAAAAAACCCCCCAAAACGGCATTTCTCTGTCATTGACAAGCATTCAACAATTTGGGTTGGTGTACTTGATCCAGTTCCATTTAACGCGTTAACATTCGAGAGTTTGTTGTCATTCCCGTCGATTCCGGCTGACTTTCAGTGAGAGACGACACGCAGCCAGCCAATGGCATGGATCGTGGAAACAAGCGACCATTCACACTTAATCGTGTGGTTACGCCACCAATAAGGGCTAATCCGATTCCGTTTCGTGTGTCAGCCGGATCTGAAGGAGGTCAAATTGTTTTCTCGCCGCTCCGGAAGCATATCGAGCCTCAGAGCAGTTGGCTTCCTGCTTTATCCGATTCGATGAATACTTTCACACCTGAACAAATGAACCGCCATACCGTTCCATTAAAATGGAATAGAAAATATCATATAAATTAAATATCAACTCCTATAAGCCAGGCATTTTTTTTTTCCTGGCAGTAGAAATGATGAAGTGAAGTCGTCTTATTTTCTCAAGCTTTCATGTGATATTTGCAACTCCTCAAAGGTTCCCGGCTTCATTCCTTATCTAATTGGAGTCATGAACGGGAGCTAATTAGTTAACCTCCGCTGCATTAGACACCTGCTCCAAATTAGCAGGTCTAAAGATGTCACAATTAAAGAGAAGAGACAAAAAAAAAAAGGAAGGGGCTCTGCAGAGGAGGTTCATTGCACACAAAGTGCTTCTGTGAATGCACTTATTGACCAAGCAGTTTTCCAAAAAAATCGGACGATCCCACATTCGGAGGGGAGCCTCCACCAAATTCTGTGTTTACAGTGCGAAGAAAAAGTTTAATCAGAGTACACTTTCCAAGTCTTTGGGAAGCTGGAGAGTATAGTGACGCTCCCAGCAGAAGGAGAGCTTCCATGCCGCTAGCGTTGTGAGCAGAGCGAGAGTGACAAGTTTTGTGAAAGGAAGCTGACGCGGCACGCGAGGATACACCTTTTTGCATATGACCTTCAAGGGGAAAAAAAAAAAAAAAAAAAAAACAATTTCAGAGAAGGAAGCCAGAGCATGTTACGAACACTGATAACATTTAAAAGGGACAGCGGCGGTCTGAAGCGTTTTAACAGCCATACACCTCGTCGGAAAGAATCAACCATTCCGTATAAGCTTGTGGTGTTCTGCCCGGCAGAGTAAATCTGGCAGAATTCACATTATATAAGAACGAAAAACGGATTTATAAGGACATTACAAGAAGGTGTCAGCTCAGAGGGAATGATTTACATTTTATGACAAAGAAAACGGGGAAAGTGGTGGTGGTGGTGGTGGGGGGGAGGGGG
>NW_017806074.1:1055428-1056780 GCF_001891065.2 Hippocampus comes
GGCTTTTTTTTCAAGATGGCGGCCGAAAGAGCAACAATGTCGTAGCATTGTCGCAAAGAAACATGCTCAGATGTAATCTCTCTCTCTTTTTTTTTTTGTCAACATTATGTCCCAAGCGGTCATATTTTGCAAAGTAAGATTTCTATGATGAATTGTCTTTAAACCAAACGCTGAATGGTTTCCAAAAATGTCAGCAGGTCTCAAATTTGTTCCTCTTCGCTAAGTCGAGCCACACGCCATCAAGTCGACTCGACGTTTTATTTGTAATCAAGTTGCTTATATGCTGCATTTTGTTCCATATAGGGGACGCTTCCCATACCCGTGACCTTCCATCGTGACAGGCACACGGGATGGCTGCTATGTGCATATTTATCACATAAACATCTCAAATGTAATCTCAGGCCTGAGAGCATGAGTGTCACACCTAATATGTGATTCCGCCCATTCCTGCTTGGGGCGTTACGGTGCCCAAAATGACCTTCAGGCCAAGTGGGAAACGTCTCATAGAGCTCCCGATGGACCATTCTTCGCATTGGGGGAAAAAAAAAAAATAGTTTCTTAATTGAACCGCAAAACCTTTAAAGAAAAAAAATGGGGGAGGGTTAAAAAAAAAAAAAACCTTCAAAAGACACAATTGTGATGTTAATTTTTATCCGTGCTCCAGCAGCGGCTCTCTAGCCGCTTGATAATGATTATAAGCGGGGAGAGAGAGGGTGGCTGCGTGGGCGGAGCAGGGTAGGTCAGCCAAGATTAATTGTGGGGGATGTAAATTTCATTCGTCACATGCAGATTGATGTCAGTTTTAATTGAATTAAAACAATGTGAGCTCGGAGCCGAGGAGGACAGCTGCGGACGGTGATGGAGCGAGTCAGAGAACACTTAAGAGAAAAGGGGCGGAGAGGACACCCACACACACAAAGATTGGCTTAGGGCAGGGGGGACCAAGAGCCAAAGTTGACCCCAAACTAATGAGCTGTTGTACTCCACCATACACAGCGAAAAAAAACCCCACTGACGATCGACGCCCTCCTTTCCTTGTGGAATCAAAGCGTATTCAATCGTGTGGACCCGCACATCACACAAGGTCAATATTTTCCTTCTCTTAGTGATAGTCCAGGTGCGGTGTGGAGGTGCGCTTTGAAAGCCTCTAGCCGCCGCCCCAATGTGCCTGGACTATGACATCTGCCCCCACCCAAATACCGCCCACAAGTATTTTGAGTCGTTCTTGTGTATGTCTCCTATTCATGCGGCAGCCGCAGTTTTTTTTTTTCGCGATCCCGTACTGGGCCTGTCTCTTTCAAGAAGCAAAGCTTGGAACTATTTTTTTTTTTTTTTAACCCCCCGCCCTCCTT
>NW_017806074.1:1057066-1121737 GCF_001891065.2 Hippocampus comes
CAAACGGGAAAAACCGTGAGCGGCACGGTGGCCGACTGGTTAGCACGTCGGCCTCACAGTGCAGAGGTGCAGGGTTCGATTCCGGCTCCGGACTTCCTGCGCGGAGTTTGCGCGTTCTCCCCGTGCCTGCATGGGTTTTCTCTGGGTACTCCGGTTTCCTCCCACATTCCCCAAAAACGTGCATGGCAGGTTAATGGAACACTTCAAATTGTCCCTAGATGTGAGTGTGAGCGCAAAAAGTGAACCACGGTCAAACGGGGGACCAAATATGTGATATTTGATGTTTGTGTTGATTTGATATTTTAGCGAGGAATGCTTGCCCGTCACCCTAATTCGAGTGGCTTTTTCGAGCAAACTGTCTCTCATTTGTCCACAACCAGAAGACATTTTGCTCTGCGTTCAAGTAGCTTACATTCAGCTTGAAGTGGAAAGTCTCGAAGGATAGGCCAAACGTACACCGCAAACAAATTGCACGGGTGTGATTTTCATTTTCTCACACAGTATGTGGGCTTACTCTTTGTGTGAAAGTCAGGAAAAATCAACTTCCTGCCTGGGCTAATGGAACTTACAATATCTCAGGTGCGATGGTATCATCCTTTGGCCCACGGATACGTTCAACCTTGTGTTCACATGTCATATATAGACAGAGTTGGAAAAGATTTCACTCAAGAGCAAACCCGTCTGGCTTCTCTCACTCTGCACGTCTTATCTTGCCCGCCGCTCTCATATCAGTACGAGCCACTTGCTCTCCATCCATCCGGCCAGCCATTCATTGGCCCATGGATCAGCCATGTGGGTTGTTCTTTCCTTTGCTCGCACATATACGATTTCCCTCTGCTACCTCCGTCAAAACGTCATTCATGCACATGCACACAGCCTGGAACGTTTTATAAGGTCATATGGAGCGATCGCGCTTTCTAAGGTGACCCGATAGCGGAAAGCAGCCTTTCACAGCAACGAAGCAACGTCCCGGGTCACCTCCGCACACACATACTTACAAAACGCACATGGCAGGCACACGCAGATGCACCTCGTCAAATTCAAATGTCAGTTCATCTCATGAAACTTCAGCTCAGTGAGCAATATAACCACAGAAAGGTACCAGTGATGGCAAAGATGAAATGATGCGATGAGAACCACTGATACAGAAATGGACACTATTAAGGCATAGGATAAGGTTTGGAAAGTCAATATAATAAGGCCACCTAAATGCATTATGATGATGATTATGATGATTACTATGATGATTATTCATTCATGCGAACCCATATAGCATTTAGCTCAGCCACATGAAACAAGCAGAAAAAAAGAATACATTATGCATCATGTATCTCACTCTCTTTCTCTCTCTCTGTTATATATGTTAGCTGCCATGCGTCTTCAAATTAGTTTAACTTGATTTTAAAGTGGTCTACTTTTTTTTTTTAATCACACAAGATGTTAAAAATTGGACAGTGTGCCCGAAAAGGTTTCATGATACTGTAGTAACAGTTTCAACTTGTTTTATGTTGAGAGGGAAGAAATTTCATCCGTGCTGTATGTTAACACGTACGTACAGCACATTTGACAATAAAGTTGTCTTCAATTCAAAAAAATTCAATCCAAAAACTTGGATAGAATTGACCTAAACTTATTCCAATGGAAAGTTTGTTTAGAAATAAGAATGGCTTCGAAGTCAAACATCGAGTATTTTAACATCAAGCCCATCTGATTTCTTTGCCCGAGGTCTGTTGTCAAGAATCGACTTTTATTTGGTTGTTCCTATGTAACGCTGTGGCTGTTGAGTGTTTACAGCGTGAATGCAAACAAACCAAACACCCGCAGCCACCGCACGTTCTGTTCCCCTCTCATGATATTTATATGTATACATTCCAAATGCATTACGCTACTCCCAGTCGCTAACTATGCAAGGCGCGCATGATCCTCCTCCCGATTTCGTTTTGCCCCACGCTGCTCCAATCCGCCTTTGCCAAACGGCTACATTTACATTGGCTGTAACCTCAATCAGCGCTTTCGAAGCCCGCGGTGAACGCGCCGCGCGCAGGTGTTTGTGCGGCGAGTGAATGCCGAGAAAGCGGAATGGAGTGGAGGAGGGAGCGAGGAGCTCGGATAGAACGGGGCGCCTGAGGCATCCATCAAACCAAACGACTCCATTACAGTAAGTCCGACGGAGGCAAACGATAATGTGCACTGTGATAAACACTAGGATAATAGTGTGTTTATAGTCTTGAACACACGCTTTCTGCCGCAAAACACTGGCGTGGAATAGCGATAAGATACAGGATCACCAAACGTTTCCTCTTTTTTCCCGCCTTTCTATCGCTCCTCTACTTTTGGGTTATCAGTCACTAGTTCTCTTTATCCTTCCCTCGCTCGCTCTCTATAATATTTTCAGCCCAACACAACGCAGGGGGGAGCCGCATACATCAGCAGAGTGCATGTAGTTTTTTTTTTTTTGTTTTTTTTTTTTTTTTTTTTGTTTTAATTAGATGTTAGCAGAATTGTAGTATTGGTGACGCTGCGGAGGACTGAGCTCAAGAAGAACCGCAGCCCATCGAACCGTTGATTCGCTTGCGTATACAGGATATATATATATATATATATATATATATATATATTTTTTTTTTTCCCATCACGTGATCAGCATTTGCTAGTCCGCCATTTTGGAGTTTGTATCGTGTTTGTTTTCTCCGTATCACGGTAACCAGCTATGCTAGCAATTTGCGCTAATGTGCTAAGTGCTTGAAAGTTGAACTAGAATCGAGAAACTTTGGCAAGTGGCAAAGACACAAACAACAATCTTGACACAATAGACAAAGTGACATTGACATGAAGAAATGGGCAAATTAGATCATCAATCTATTAAAATAATTTTCTTTTTTTTGTTATGAAATACTTTTGTGCACATTTGGGTTTCGATGCTCACTGACCTGAAGTCTTACTAGCATAGTCGGATTCGCAAATTCTATGGTTGTTTCAAGTCTCATTTTTCTTCTACACTGGTATCCGATAGCCAACACCTGAGGAAGAGCAAATCTAGATCATGTGTGTCTTAAAGTCCAGCACGGTGGCCCTTTGTGGCCACTTTTGTTTTTATTTAACAAAAAAATAAATAAGATAAGATATCCTTTATTTGTCCCACACTGGGGAAATTTACAGCCTTCAGCAGCAAGATTGTGGGTAGAAAGAAGAGAAAAGAAAACACAGTTCAATTAAGTGCAATATAAATACAAATATGGATAAGGTCAATAAGTTCAATTAAGTGCAATATAGATACAATAAATATCACACAACTTTTTACTTCACAAATAATAAAACAAAAATAAATGTAATATTGCTGTTTTGCTGGTTAACACCAATCTGAGATGTCAATTGTACCATTTTTTCCCTCAGTACATTTACGGATTTAACGTATTTTTTCGCCCTGGTTTTAGAATGTTTCCTACATTTCTGTACATAGGGGAAAATCTCTACACATTCCCCGCTTTAGATACTCATTGAATTGAGGTGTTGACTGACTAAAAGAGGCTAACATTCCCATCGGTGGCTTCCTGTGGCTTGTGAGCGCAATTTTCCGGAGTGTTGTGGTCAGTTTACACAAGGGCGTTACGATGTATAGGTTCCGCAGAATTATCGATGCACTCCATTAGCACAGTTCGCAACGTGCGATAAGAAGACGTGAAATGAGACAACGTTAAACAAGTCAAAGGCGACTCCGTTTCTTTTACATTTCCATTAACCCGAGGAGCACGGGCGCTTGATTAAGGGTCTCGCGGATCTGCCTGATCTGAATGAGCCTGTGTCTCTACCCGTAGTTAACCTCGATTACAAGCCTGACCTGGGCTCAGATGATGGCTGCGCTACCGCTTCTAATGTTGGGGCCGTTACGCATCGTCGTCACACTGAGGCAGGGGGTTAAGGCAAAGACAAGCGTCCCTGACTCTCTATTTAAGATCACTTAAACTTAACAAGCTGCTTCATCCTGTCGGGATATCGGAAAGAGTAGCCCTAACTCCTCTGACGTTATTTGGACTTTATTGTTTGGGCGAGGTTGGTTATTAAGAGTGTAGGATGAAATATGCAGAATTGATTGATATTCGAAGTGATTTTTGGTGGGATGTGCAGTAATTGGTCGAAAGACGTCCGTGTGTTTAGGATGTGCGGGACGCTTCTAAAGTTCAAGTTGTGAAAAAGAGGCCAAACAATTTCCAGAGTTAGAAACGCTCTCATGAGTGACGTCACATGAGATGTCAATTTAGCTCACAAGCTCTTAGTTTAGAGAGCATAGGCATATAAAATCACTCTTGTTTCATTTTTCTTTGGCTTTTTTTTGGGGGGGGGGTGAAGTGGAGAGGACCCATAAGCCTCAACAAAAGGACGTTAAAAGTTAGACATTTGAATTGTTATCTTCCTAATACGCCTTTGTCATTCTTAAATTGATTCAGATGAGTGAGTTAATTGTGACAGTTTAATTTGTTTTACAGTGGTTGATTTCTCTTTATATTTAGGAGTTGGTTATTGATTAGTGATGTTAAAAATTATTACTTTTATTGTTTTTATGTCTTCATTTCTGTCCAACAACTGTTTGACTCCACATTTTGGAATTTTTTTTCCCCCTCTCCCGCAAAAAGAACATTCAGTGTAGCATTTATGCTGTTTGACCACGTAACAGATTATTTTTTCAGTATTTCCATTTTTTTCCTTTGTGGTGGGGGCGGAAAGTCCGAAAATCCCACTGCAGCGGGATTGACCCTCGATGTTCCATTC
The DNA here is from genome assembly GCF_001891065.2 of Hippocampus comes. Classification (NCBI taxonomy): domain Eukaryota; kingdom Metazoa; phylum Chordata; class Actinopteri; order Syngnathiformes; family Syngnathidae; genus Hippocampus; species Hippocampus comes. Next base: position 1,061,834 of record NW_017806074.1, read on the forward strand.
TATTGTCGAAAAAACAATAGTATTTTCGTGAGAAAGGAAAAAAAAAAGACCCCATGCAAACAATGGTTTTCAACATGCTGAATAATTAATAACTCAGAGTGAGTCACTGAGTTGGTTTTGTCAGGGATGCATACTTCAGTGGTAATTATTCCTTGTGCTGCGAGAAAAGAAGCAATAATGGGATCCCCACATCAACCTGGTGCTGCATTCAAGCACAAGGGTGTCACATGTAATTACCTCCCCTAATTTGATGACTTATTACTTATCTCGTGCGCTTCTAGGTGTGCATACGGCCACAGAGGCGTGATGCATGAAACGAGGGGATAGGATATTAAAAACAACGGGCGGTTGAATTCAATGGTTGGGTTCTGGATAATTTGTTGCTTTTAATAGAATAAAAGAGACCAGGGGAACATAGATGCATGTTTCCAATGGAGCAGGGCCTAATATTCTTATGTAGTGAAATATGGGGTTGAACTTTTGCATGATTTTCTCCAATAGACCGGCGTCTTGAATGAAAAGAAAACGGCTTCATCTTTTCTCTGACCTCCTTCGAGGGTCTTGTACAGTATCATTAAATTGAATGATGGAGTATATTTATAGCTGAATAAAGATTTTATGATAGCCATCAGTGATGAACGAACGCGGACGTCAGGCTCACTCAAGGCCCTCGGGGAAACAAGCATGTTCATTACACAGACAAGCAACAAAGAGTTGGCTTGGTGACGTGAACGCTGGATTCTTTATCCTTGAAGTACGCGGGGGATTAACCCTCTCGTGTAACTTGATAACATGATAAACTGTCCACTGTAGTAACCGCTGCCCCTGAAAGGGTTTAAAAAAAAAAGAAAAACTCTGCCAGCCGATCTGTAGCAACACGTTGATGACTCTCTCGGCTCACTCCCCTCTGAGAACATCCCGTTTGAAGCCTCACGATGGAAGCGGACTGATGATCAATCGCAAAAGTGTTGCCTCTGTCTCATGATGTGGAAATGTGAACGGCAAATTTGCAGTCCAGCTCCTTGTTACGCGACAGCCGGTTGTGCAAAAAGTATTGAAACACTGAGCAGTTGGCGTATGTGCATTCAAAGGTTTACAGAGGGTTGAAGATAGTTCAACTGTAAAATTTAGAATGCATTACAAAAGCTTAAAATTTTTCTGAGTAGGGATATTGTTGATATCTTAACTATTTTACTGATGCGATATTGATTCATTTACCGATAATTACATTGACCAGACTATTTTTTTCCCCAGTACATTTTCTCAATACAGTGAAACTCCTCTACAACGAAATCATGTTTGCAGCAAGAAAATTTTCACAACAGGGGACCTTTTCACTGTAGCAAATTTCCTCTCAGACGTAAACACGAACACACACAAAAAACGTATATGTGTACTTTTTATTATTATTCCAATAGTGCATAAGTATGAGCATACACTTATTTGACACTTCATATAGCCAGCGAAAGGGAAAGAAATTGCGAAATTTACGATCAGCATTTACTTTCACTGACATCAATTTGGATTAGACTTTTGCGAAAGGCTTGTTTTCGTTGTCATGAACCTCATTGCAAGGCAAGAGCAGAGAAAAATACTTCGTATCACGGAACAGGGGGACTTTTCATTGTAGGGGGAGCAGAAATGTGGGAATGGCTTTCATGCATGAACATTTTTTTTTACACTAGGGGGTATTTTCGCCCATGTGGGTTTCGTTGTAGAGGAGTTTCACTGGAGTCTTATTTTATTATAGTATTCCATTATTTAGAAAAAAAATGTGTTTTTTTTTTCTGGCACATTAAAAAGGCCACATGCATTAAAAATAATCCCACAAATGAACAAATAGTGTTGCATGAACTCCAATGCGAAGGTGACAATCAAGGATATGAAATTTAGACCAGAGGAAAGAGACCGACGGCACTATAGCAGATCGAGGGCACAATGAATCCCCTCAACTTGGCCTTTGCTCTTGGAGCTCTCCTCATGCGCGTGCTTGAGTGTGTGTGTTTAACCTAGTACCTTAAGTACAGTATTTGACTGCCAATAGACTGACTGGAAAGCGCTGAGGTGGAAAAGGAAGCAGAAACGTGGTAGCGGGCCGGGCCCCAGCCTCCCGAAGCAATTAGCGCAGCAGCGGGATATTGCAGCAGTGCTCAGCGGTGTGCATGTTGTGTGTTTGCCATCAATTCATTGCCTCAAATACACCTCCAGCGCAAACGACTGACGCTGATTCATCCAACATTAGCCACACTTCCCCAAGCCTCCGACTCCAGACGCGCCTTTTCGTAACTCCGGGCATCTCTTACCGGTCACGGCGAGTTCTGTCGTCCTCCTGACCATAAAGCCGGCAAACTGGACCTCGCAGGTGTAATTTCCAATGTCGTCTTCCTTCACCTCCTGGAAAGACAGAATGTCTTTCTTCTGGATGATGCTGGCACGCCACTGCTTCGGATGACATTCCTGCGAATTACAGCATAATCTGGTTCCACTGAGGGCTTCAGCTAAGGACATCACACGGTGGAGACAAAATTCACAAGCGGTGTTTAATCCCTGAACATTTTTTAGGGTGACTACTCATACGGCTTTCTGTGACGCTTCTCCTTTCTCTGTATTTCTGGTATAAACTGCTGATGACACCCAGTGGCACTCTGAGACAAGTGGCCACTTAACTCTAAGAATCTGTTTGAAGCATTGCAACGGTGAGATATTCTTGATCCAGTCAGCTTGGTCGAAACATTAACAACATGATTATCAACTCACAATCATTCACTTCCTGAGACATATTTAGATGTCTTTTAGGGTTAAGAAAAAAAAAGGGTCTGAAAACAGCTGCTACTGAATGAAATTCCCTTCATGGATGGAACACCTGTTGTGGATTGTGCCGGTCAGCTCATTTTGAGGAAGTTGTGCAAAATATACAGAAATATTGAACAATTGGAGATCCATCCATTTTCTAATCCGCTTATCCTCATGAGCGTCACGGGCGTGCTGGAGCCTATCCGCTGTCTTCGGGCAGTAGGAAGGGGACATCCTCAACTGGTTGCTAGCCAATCGCGTGGCACACGTAGACGAACAACCATCCAGACTAACGCTTAGGGACAATTTCGAGTGTTCCATTAACCTGCCACGTGTGTTTTTAGAATGTAGGAGGAAACCGTAGTACCCGCAGAAAACCCACACAGGCACGGGGAGAATATGCAAACCCCACACAGGAAGGCCGGAATCGAACCCTGCACCTTTGCACTGTGAGGCGCTAACCAGTCGACCACTGGCCCGCAATTGGAGATGTGCATTTAAATGTTTATGGCAAAATAAGTTCAACTGTAACAGTTCTAGCGCATTCTAGGTTCCTCCTGAAATTTCATTGAACATAATTCATGGGGATTGCATAACTCATGGGGAATAGGCTCTGATTGGCTGGAAACCAGTTCAGGGTGTTCCCCCCCGCCTACTGCCCGAAGATAGCTGGGATAGGCTCCAGCATGTCCGCGATCTGTATGAGGATACGTGGGTTAGTAAATGGAGATGGATGGATGGGGACAGAAAAAAACAAAACAAAACTCAAATGTTAATAAAGGCTTAACTATCCTTTAAGAGCAATGCGAGTGGCAAAGGACCACGAATGCTTTTTGTGTGCTTTGTCTGTGCATGTGTCGACATTTACGTGGGACAGAGACAAGATCTTAGGCACTCATGCCAGGACAACGATGGCTCTGTGGATTCCATTTCTCCGTTGCTCCCGGCATTCTTCGAATTCAATCACGGTGGCCCCGCAGTGGTCCAAATAACTCCAGTTTCCAGCGCTCACTGTCATTACCTGGAAGGTAATTGAATTCTGGAAAAACCTAGAGGTTGTGGCTGTCCACCTAATCTACTGCTGATCTGCCTGTGATTAGTCTGGCCTGAACCCTTCACCGAGGGTGCTCTGCGCTGTCCGCAAGCATTGCCAAACCAGGGAGAGGCGAGAACCCGGGAAAGGAGCAAGCTGGCACTTCCTTGTAGGGACGCCCATTTGTTCCACAGGGCAGTGGATAACATGGCATCATTTCCCCCGCCTTTGTGTTCTTTCCATCTCTTACTCCCTTCGAAACGCACCGTGACACAGTACATGATACATCGCAGTGATTTGCATCCAGTCATAATCTGCTTAACTGATCTGGAAAGTCAATTTGAATAACATTATCAGAGACAAATTTGATGAAAACAAACCAATTAATCTTTTCGAAATGTTTCTCAAGAGTATAAACCGAATCCTTTTCCATGTTTCTCGCACCGCACTGCTGGATTGGCCTTAGGTGAGATATTTTATGCATATTTTTAACAACTTCGAAAAGGTCCCGAGCGTGGTAATAACGTCTTTGACGTACTTTCTTCGCCCGAAATACACAAAGGATCAGTTATTATAGGACATTATGCACCCGATATTTCTTGATTCACTCAATGTAGCCTGTTTTTAGGGACCGTCTCTGTCTCAGGCAAGCAAGCGACTGTATGTAGCAGCCCTTATATTGCCGAGCCAATAAACAAATATGGTTGTTGTTATATAATGATGACCTGGGTGAACCGTACGCCTTGGGCTTCGGTGGATTGTACTCGAGAGAGCATAGCACAGAGTGTGCAGTCATACACTGCATTGTGTCAATCCATAAATATGGCCCTACCACTACTGCTCTTTGTGTGTATTTAGTGTGTACTGCTTATCAAAAGCCAATCAGGTTAGCTAATGCTAATCTGTGCATCCAACTAAACCCATTGCAGCTCTGCTTACCCTGTATGTTTGACGTGATAGTATGGCATTGCACCCGTAGGGAATGTGGGTTGATCTGATCCTGTCATGGTTGGACAAACCCAGCGTGGGGGGTGCTTATTATGTCAATTAGCTCCCCCGTTACCCACCACGTCATTAAAAATAGGCAGATTACAAAAGATTTGCAAGGCTGGTTGATTCCACACTTGGTATGTGGGCAGGCACTTCAGAGACTATTTGTAAACAAGCCATTAAAAAGTAAAGTTGCCATTCTATGGCCTTTCAAATGTTAGCCGAGCTTACCTTGTACCAGGTAATGTCCGGTTCTTTGCCGGACTCAATGTAGTCGTCAATGTCAGGGCACACAATGTCTTTGCTCTTGCTGAGCTCAGCCTTCTCCATCCGTCGCATGTTGGAGTTGTAGCACTTGTTGGTGTCGTTCTCTGCGACGATTAACGACATGGAAACCTTCATGCAATAAGTAGAATTCCTGCGGAGGGACAAATAAAGACCCTCGGTTACACATCGAGCGTTCTGAAGTATATCTTGCTTTAGTACATCTTGATTTTCGGAACACATTGTACTCTTCGAGGTTCAAGATTATGACTGAGTGCTTCCCAGCTGAATGAAGACAGAAAGTGGTGGCAAGCCCTGAACAGATCACCTGCCAATCACAGGACCGACCAAACTAATCACTCAAATCGACACGATGCACAATTGACAGTCATCACGAAAGACGAGTCCATTGAGAGAAGAAGCCCGGAATAGGACGACGATCCAACTCCTCATATCAAAAGAATCTGAGATGCAAATCTCTTTACTCAAGTGTCATCTTGAATCATAGATCAGTCGTGTACAGTCATGCATTATTGTTCTTACTGTCATCCTACACTTCAAAGCACATTTCACTGCTGTGGGGCAATGAAATTGACTCTGAGGCCATGTTCAATATTGTTACCGTGGAACCAAATATCTACTGCCGGATGATGCTCGACTTCCAAGTTATTATAATTTCAAAACCCATTTTCCCGTTGGAAATTGCCTGGATTTATTAAATTCTTTCCAAGCTGAACCCGTTGCCATCATGAAACTTTTACTTAACTGTACAGGAAAACATTACCACGTAGGTTAAAAAAAAAAAAGTTTTTTCTGTTCATTTCATGTGAATAATTGGTCATTGGGCTTTGGGCACAATTCTATTCGAATTAGCATTTTATGTCAGCTTATAATGACTTTTCCCATGTTTTAATAGGTTCTATTTCTCCTTCAGTGGTTATCATGCTCTGGTATGTTTTTGGTTGATTTTTTTTTTCTCACAAATATTTACTGCATTCTATGATTCATATCCAAATTCTGGTTACATCACCGCGCAGGTACACTTGAGGACCGCCTTAACGGGGGTCAGTGCTCTCCTGAGCGCTCTCTCCTGTAATGTTCTTCCAGTAATTTTCATCCTCTCCTTGGCCACTCCCCACTGTTTCACCACATTTGTGGGTTTCGCAGTAACTACGTATTCCAGCATCTTTAATGAGTCAAGAATTCATACCTACGACCAATATAGGATTTATGGAGGAGTGGGGGGTGTGGGGGGGGGGGGTTGTCAGCCGGAGCCTGGCAATGCTAAAAAGCAAACAGACAAACCCTCGGGCCTCCCACCAGGAAGGACAGGAGTGGACGAGTCGACCCTGCCCCCGCTTCCTCGTTTCCTAGCAACCATCAACACACTTATGCTGTGATGAATTTGAGCTGGAGGAGGTCCCCCTCAACCTCGCCCGCCGTCTCTCACTCCACACTATTTTAATACCGCATTCATAATGATCATCGTCATTATCTGAGCCATTACAAAACAACCTGTGTCCGCTACATCAACGACACTCGGCCCCCAAAATATATCGACACGCAAACAAAGCACAAGGTCACCAACGGTTGCCATAACAACCTGGCTGCAGGGATTTGCTGCCATTCATTCGCCAAAGCATTAATAAGGTCAAGCAGTAATGTGGCGGCGCGCAATGCTTATTGCGCCGCGTCGCAAAAATTCGCCGGTCGAGGAAGCACAAACACACCTCGCCTTGTGTGAGTCTAAAATGTCAGCACGGGTATAAAACCAAAAACTTTTTTTTCCCACAATGCCAGCCCTTCATTAGATTTGGTTTTGTCACCTCCAGTTTATATCTAACTAGAGATTCAGTTCTTACATTTGGCAAGTAATCTGAGCCAAAGAGGAATTCACCACCTCAACTTGACAGCAAGCAAGTACCGTATTTTCCGGACTATAAGTCACCGTTTTTTTCATAGTTTGGCCGGGGGTGCGACTTATACTCTGGAGTGACTTACAGTATGTGTGAAATTATTAACACATGATTATGTCATTTCACATGTTATTTTCACATTGAAGCACAAGGGGGCGCTCACGGCCTGTGCTGATAAATCGACGATGAGTCTGACGTAAGCGACGTAGAAGAGGAAGCGACGCATCGTCTACCTCCCGAGTTGGGGGAGTTGTTTAAAAGTGACACAGAGGATGAAGATTTCATTGGATTTAGCGATTTGGAGTGAAACTGATAGTTTGGTAAACTTGTTAGCATGTTTTTTATGCTCGTTATCTGAATAACTCTTAATATGTTAAATCGTAACTGACATTACCAGGCATGTCAGTCATGTAATGTTAGTATACCGTACACTTATTCAGACTGTTGTTCTCTATTTTATTTTTATTTTAAATTGCCTTTCAAGATGACATGTCTGTTTTTGGTGGCATTTTCTGGCTGGTGCGATTTATAATCCGGAGCGACGTATAATCCAAAAAATACGGTAATATATATGATCTACTCAGGTTATGGAAGCAATAAGGGAGTCACCTCTTTCATTTAAACACGTTTGCCCCCCACACCATGAAGCTATAAAACACACATGCACGCATGTATCCTTACAATTTTCCAGAATTTGTCTGAAAGAATTGCCGTTGACCAGTTAAGTCCAAAGTCCTGCTCTACATCACAAAGCGGACGACAAAAGGTGCAAATGGAAAATGCTGCCGGAAGCAAAAAGAGGCGATGAGCAATGGCCTTTCAGGTAGCTTGAGTAGAATGAGGGAACACTTCAGGCCAGTCCTGTCCACTTGAAGGATATTTAAAATCATGCATTGTTAACATATATTTGCATATGTAGGCAATCGCCTGCCTGGTTAAGCAAAGCAAATATGAGCAGAAATAACACAGCTGAGCCATTGAGGCCCACTGGGAGCAGACGGATGTATATTGTAAACATCCGCACGCACGCACGCACGCACGCACGCACGCACGCGCACACACACACACACACACACACACACACACACACACACACAAAGTGTCATTGCGGAAGGGTGCGTGTGCAAGGTCGCCGCATTGATGGACAGCCAGAGGTCAATTTACTGGTGAACGTGTTGTCAATGTCCCACTTGATACATCTGCAGGAGTTGAATAAGGTGTGATGTGATTCTCCACACGTTAATTATCACATGCGCGATGGCAGAGACACATGGATTACACCACTTCTCTTGACAGATTCAATACTGGGATTATTATGAAAAAATACGTGGGAGTGTTGTTGTTTGTGTGTGTGTGTGTGTGTGTGTGTGTGTGTGTGTGAGGTTGACTGATTGTCTGATCCTAATCAGTGTTGCATCTCATCGGAGAGGTGAGGGAAGGGGGGAGGGAAGTGCCGAAGAAACAAAGAGAATCAGTTGCCTTTACAGCTGGTCAACAATTTGCTCAATTTCTAATCTGTAATTTGTTTGAACTTTAAAATCATTTCACGGGGTTCCTCGGCTGACAGCGGTCCCACCATACGGTGCTTTGACATTACGAATGGCGCGCAATCAACTCGTTTCCGCTGCGGCGTAAGAATACGTTGTAATGCTGCCCAAGAGGTCAGACTAAGTCAAACATAATTTACGCTATGCATGTTGAATATCAATATTATCGTGATATTTAACATGTACCTCAACAAATTACATCATGTTCTAACTATCCATCAACCGAGCCTGTCCCAACTTTCTTCGGGCGGTAGGCGGGGTACTCCCTAAACTGGTTGTCAGCCAATTAAAAAAAAAAAACAAAAAAAAAAAAAAAAAAAAAAAAGACATTTGTGCAGCAAAAAAAACAAACAAACAAAAAAACCAAAAAAAAAAAAACCCCGATATGTTTCACCTGGAGTCGAACACAGAGCAAGAGGAGACTTCTGCTAGTAGGCGAGTCACAGATACAAGAGGAGTTTCGTAAATACTTATTTATCATATCACTATGTGCTTCTTCTCGAGTTTTGGCACATATATGACATTTGTGGCGGCTATGCTTGTAATTGCTAGCTTTGAATGTGATATAGAGTACTTGGGTGCCGCTTATCTGAAGCTAACGCTGACAACACCAATCTGCGCGTCCAACAACACGGCAGCTCTTCTTTGCCGTTGGCGGCGGCATGATAGCGGCTACGTACGAAAAGAGCGGTTGCACGCTCAAGTAGCAGCCGATTCATGAGTGGAAAGGAAATGCTGGAGGAAAGACTTTTGCTCCCAGACACATTTTCGGCTCATAAAAATGTACTTGGTTGTGTAATTTCACAGTTGATGGGCGGGCAGCCACTCCGGAGACTCATTTCCACAATTTGCCCCCCTTTAACCATTCATAACGGTCACGCAGGTATCAAAATACGTTGCAGCTGTGGGACAAAACAGTACACAGCGGAGCATCCAGAGTGGAACACGATGAAATTGGTATAATTGGGGAGTTTGACAAAGTCCTCATGAAAAATGTGCCCCCAGAAAATGAGGAAAAAGGCAATGTCAGTAAATTGCACTGAGACCTTGGTTCAGTGAGCATCAAAACTAAAGCCAAAAGACAAAGGCATTACGTCCTTGGGGTACATACACGAGCCACCTCACACCTTGTGTCAACAGTGCAGGGGACATCTATTGCAATTGACTTTTCAACTGTGTCTACAAATGATGGAATATCTGGAACTTCTATTCCATCCATTTTTCGATCTGCTTTATCCTATCTTCGGGCAGTAGGCGGGGGACACCCTGAACCGGTTGCCAGCCAATCGCAGGGCACACAGAGATGAACAACCATCCGAGCTCACACTCACACCGAGGGACAATTTTGAATGTTCAAACAGCCTGCCATGCATATTTTTGGAATGTGGGAGGAAACCCGGAGTACCCGGAGAAAACCCACGCAGGAAGGCCGGAGCCGGGATCGAACCCACAACCTCTGCACTGTGAGATCAACACTCTAACCACTGGACCACCGGGCCACACTTAAACAACCAAATACATCTTTTATTAGCCTATTTCTGAAAAATGTGTTTGCATAAAAGAGCTCCGGGCAAGTAGATAATTTGTTGATTAAGTTTTACACGATATCGCTCCTGACACGCGAAGTCCACCCACCTCGGTTTTGCGGTTGATAAAAGGCTGCATGGAGGTACGCAATAGACAGGAGCATTCGAGTGGAGATGCTCAGGTCACAAGTGTGACTCAAAGGCTTACACTCCGACAAAAAAGACGATCGATTTCAGCTCAGAGGAAAATCTCTCACATTGTGCCATCCGAGAAGACCAAAAAAAAAATCCCAGCGGCTCCAAAGCACATTAAGTAACCCCCGGGCGCTTTCTTACACCAGACTTACCATGTGCTCGGAATTCTAACTTTTAAAAACAACATTCTGCAGTCAGATGTTTAAAAAAAAAAGACAAAAAACACCAATTTGTTGCCAAAAACTGCGGGGGCTTCAATCACATATTCACTGTCATACAAGCACACTTAGCGCACTTCAAGCCTCTCTGGCTCCTTGAGAGGCCTTTAACCCAATTTATTAAAAACTCTGCGAAATGAAGAGCTGCAATGAGCCAATTATTGAAGGATGTTATCTGGCAGAAAGGTTAATAAGTTACCGTGACACCAATGTGCGTCTTAATTTTATTACGCACCTCCGTGGCAACAGAAACTACCGATAACGTGAGCGCCTGCTTTGTACATTAAACTGCCACACCATTAGGTACATCGTGTGAAGGGTTTTTTGAAGTTAACCGGGTGTGATTCGAAACCTGTCATGACTTTTTCTTCTTGGCGGAGCAAGAACCCGAAGTTATGGCAGTGGTGAGCAAAATATGGCCCGTGGGCCACACATAGGCCGCTTTGTTCTTTTTAATCTGCCACATCGATCGTTGACATGATTCAGAGTCTGGAATATTCATTCATTCATTTTCCGATCCGCTTTATCCGCGCAAGGGTCGCGGGGGGTGCTGGAGCCTATCCCAGCCGTCATCGGGCAGTAGGTGGGGGACACCCTGAACCGGTTGACAGACAATCGCAGGGCACACACAGAGACGAACAACCATCCATGCTCAGACTCACACCTAGGGACAATTTAGAGTGTTCAATCAGCCTGCCATGCGTGTTTTTGGAATGTGGGAGGAAACCGGAATACCCGGAGAAAACCCGCGCAGGCCCGCGGAGAACATGCAAACTTCATTAATTTAGATGCTTTCACTCCATCCATCCTTCCATTTTCTATTCCACGTATCCTCATTAGAGTTACAGGGGAAATGGAGCCTATCCCAGCTGACAGTGCCTGCTTAAGCTTCTGTCCTCGTTCAAAAACCATTATCCACATATTTCCGCCATCTTACCGTAAGACGCAGGAGTAGAGTCCGACGTCCTGAAGGTCGGCGGGTCTGAACCAGATGGCGTCCTCCTCCTTGCTCATGCGCACGCCGTCGAAGGAGATGGGCTCCTCGAAGTCGCTGTGGCCCAGGCCCGAGCTGCGGTACCACATGAGGCTGAGGCCGACGCTCTGAGCCTGGGTGTAGTTGGCACGGATGTAGCCATAAAACAGGGCGCACTTTAGCCGCACCGGCTCGCCCTGCAGCACCTGGTACTTCAGGTAGTCCACTGACCAGTCTGTGCAGCCGTCCACTGTAAACAAACCAGAGAGAAACCTTCATCAGTACTTGCTGACATTTGCTTTCGACGCGACAGGACGAGGGAATTCCCTTCTACGGACGCAACATCCTGTCTGACCTATTTTTCACTTTTCAGCCTTCCGATGATAGTCCAATGAACTACTGTATTGTTGTACCACCCACTAAAAATGAACATTCTGCAAATTCATTGGACACTTTTCAACAGGTGAAACCGCAGTTGAGTATAGCCTACACTACAACCAAGCTTCGGAATGCACCAATCAAGATTCAAGGCCCGGAGAGCTAATTAAGGATCTAGCGCAGTGCATTATGGGTGTTGTAGTGTCAACAGCGTGAGTATGTTCCATTCTCGCCAACCGAGTCTAATTTGCATTTTGTGGGAAACACTCTCCCTCCCGTGCTTTTGTTGTGTATTCTGAGCATGTGTGCCATGTTGGCCTCAGCAGGCAAAACCTCCTGCAATATTGTCAGAGATTTTCTCGGACAAAGTTAAAGAAATGACTCGGCACACAGGAAAATTGTCTTCAATATCGGCGGGAGGGGGATCTCTGAGAGCGAACGACGGTAGTTGCTCCGATGATCACACTCTCGAGCTCCCTTCCCGCCAATTCCGACTTTTATTGTAACATACAAGGAAAACACTGCCCCCGACATTTGCATACCGCACCCCCGGTCCGGCCCCTCGGTAGTGATTGGTTACCTGAGTTTAAGCTTTGAACCACCAGTACATTGGCGCCTTTCTGCCTGGTCCACACTGTATCAACATGTTGCAGACTTCGCGGACGACAAATGTCGCCTGGGCGCGACGGGTGTTCTCAACTCGTCTTTTCTCGCGTTGCATCTGGGAGCGGCCTGTAAAACGCTCCATAAATGATGTCAGACTCTTCTATGTGCTGAGGATGCACAACGGCACACCCAAAAAAAAAAAAAGTGCAAGGCAAGATATTTAACCAGGAATACACTTATAAAGAAAAAAACGCAACATTCCTTAACTTTCCTATGAAGAGATATTTGTGCTGAAGCTCCTCTGGGTACACACCTCTATTTTTTACACGACCCCCGGATACAATTATTTATGACTCTAGTTCGTCTTAACCGGAACCGAAAGTTGCTGAACATGGTTGACATTAAAATACCTTATATAGAAGCATCCCCCCCCGCCCCCTCAAATGGGGAAACTGACCAATTAGTCAATCATGAAAATGTATTCAAATACCCATTCGGATAGAAATTAGCTTTGGCTTCACTCGCACATTGTATGGTCGAACTGACTGGATATTACCAGTTGCATTAAGAAATGGGAAGCACATTGCTATGCAAATCCCTCCCAACAGTCAAGCTTCCTTATGGGCCACTATCAGTCTTGTACCGGCATGTCAAGTGCCGCAGGTGTACGGCATATTTGGAGTACATGAAGGTGTAAGAGAGTGAGTTGTTGTTGGTGGTGGTGATGGTGGGCTGAGATAAAGCCATAAGAACGCCAACTGGGAGCGATGCGCTGTCTCAAAGGAACAGCTACGATTGTAATTAATACTCTTAATTAGCGGGGAAGTCACACATGCATGCATTCCCTATATGAATAGTTGTCTGCCTAATTACGGCTGCTAATTACCAGTGGGCTTGGCCACAAAAAAAAAAAAAAAAAAAAAAAAAGTGGTTACGTGAGAATGTGATCGGAACAGAACGCATCATTGTGGCACAATGTGTGAAACGTGGGCTAATTATCGCTGCTAATAATGAGAGCAGGACCCATCCAGTGTGCTTACAAGCAGGAGCACGTGTGTTCAATCCAAACTGTTATTAACACAGTTGAGAGCAGGATAAACAGCAGATTTTAATCTGCGGCTATTCAAAAAATTGCTGTTGATTTAGTTTCTAAAAAGGTACCAAAAATAAACAAAAAAAAAAAATCAATGGAAAGTTGGCCATGACGGCAACACTGATTGGCTGTAAAATAAACCAAAGCACCAAAATACGATAGTGCAATATTATTCCCGAAATATCTCGCTAAAATCATATTGTAAGTCAATCTGACATTCCTGACATGATTAAACAGTTTTTAAATATAATTTGTGAAAAAAGAAAAAGGACCCCAATAATATGGAACACTGCGTATGAAACTCACGTTGGCAAGTGAGGCCTCCCCTAAACAATTTTGCCGCTTGGTGAGACTACCGCCTTTGCACTCTTGACTGCTTATAAATGATGTATGCAGACAAACCTCATAAACATTCAGTGTGTGGGACTGGTCAAACTTCAAATTGGGTAAGTTTAGGCATTGTACACACATACACACACACACAGACCTCCAGAGACCTCCCACTGGGGTTTGTCGAAGTGGAACCCTTTTGTGCGTGTGTTTGTGTCGTGTGTACTGTAGATATTTTGATATGAATGGTTTTATCAACTCAATTAGAGGCTGACATTTCCCCCATCCCCATGCTGGGCTCCAAATCAATGCCTCCCCACTGGAGGCACACCGCAGTCACCATCTCTCTCTCTCCCCCTCTCGTGCAAGCACACACAAACCAACGCGCGGGATTCTGCCGACACCTCTGGGACATCACACCTTTTCGAACGATTGTGCTCGGCCACCCCTAAACAAGCTGCAACTTCGAGGCAGGCTTTTATACGCACGTGTTTACAGAATGGCTTCGCTTGTGAATTATACTGCAACATCCGGGACTGCAGCATTCTTTTTTTTATGACTTTTTTTTTTTCATGCACCATCAACGCTACTGAACATTCGTAGGGGCCATAGGTGTGGGCGGTGGGCTTGTCAAACAACTAGAATTTGTGCGCACCTCGGAGCATTATTACATTGAGTTTTTGACACAAATGTGACACAACACCAAGGCAATAAAAACGGAGCCAGCAGCTTGAATAAATGTACCCACATCCATGCATGAACACACGATGACAGAGTTTGCGTGTTGCTTTCTTTGTGGGACTTGAAAAACGCTCTGTCTGGGATTTTAAAACCAAACGGTTCATGGGTCGGTCAACATGTAGAATAAATCACAGAATTTGTCAGTTTGTCACCTAGTAACCCATCTTTGTCGTTATTGCTCGTCACCTGGTACCTAGCTCTGGTCTTTTGTTTTCGCCTTCTAAAATAGAATCGAATCTTATTGTTTAAGGAGTAATTGGCTGCTGCACATAGTAACTAGGGAAAATGAAGCTTCAAATTTGCTTCCTGAAACAGTTGTATTTTTTTTTTTTACTCCTCTAGATGGCACTCTCTGTTCAACACTGGGCTGAAAGCGCAATGACTTGCCATTTCTTCAACCGCTTTATGTAAACCAACCGTGCCATCCAGGAGAGTCAAAAAATACAAATGGTTCATGAAGCAAATTTGAAGCCTTATTTTCTATCATCACTCATGATAAAGTTCCAGTGTATAAAATGCACTTGTGACGTCGTGCTGGACTAATCGAATGCAACAACCTAAATCCGAAGCGCATGCATTGTGAAGCTCGTGCATTATGGTGCCACAGAGAGACCACACTTCGCAAGCCGACCACAGTTTCCTCTTAGAGGTGCAAGCAAAATGTCATCACAAACGACTTCTCGTGTTCCCTCAAGTGACAAAGTAAGTACATTGCATTTATTACACATGTAGTCGCTGATCCAGATAAGCCCGCTCGCTAAATTTGTCTCCTTCGGGTATAGGTAGCAGAAAGATGGCGGTGAAACATGTCAGACTCCTGTAAGGTGAGGCACGACCCATATAATATTATTGGTGATTACGAGACATAAAATGACATTAAAAAAATGTTGATGTGATAGAACATTGAAAAATCAACAAAAAATTCCACACACTGTCCCTTTAACCATTTCAGGGAAAGCGGTTACTACAGTGGACAGGTTATCATGTTGGTTACAGGGTGCATGAAAGGGTTCATTGTCACAGGGAGCACCAATGACTGGTTGCTTCTGTATCCGAGTAACTTTGTGTTTCTCTTTCGGTCCAACCTTCTTGCCTGATCTCCGAATGTAAAAATGGTATCATCGTCATTGGCTGACATCTCTCACACTGTTCTTGATAACTTGCTGGAGGCCATACAAAGATATGGTCACCGTAGCCAACTCATCAGTTCCTCCATAATTAAAATCCAACCATCTTTTCAAACAAAGCCCTGTATCATCCTAAATTGCTTCTCTCACTCTAAGCCTCATCACTACCTGCTCCTCTAATGAAGTGTAATTATCAGATTTTCGTCAGGCGGAGGGGTTGGAGCAGGTCGCAACGAGAGTCAATGATCTATACTGATAAGAACTCTTAATAACGATCTGTCACATTGGCTTTCTCTTCTCCTCAGATTATTTCCACACGCGCATCCGTCCATCTCCACGCAGCTAAGGCGGGGCCGGTATTTGTTTGAGGGAGCCGTTGGCCCAGGGCTTAGGCCAACCCATCTAACATGCCGGCTTGACAACGGGAGTTTCCACAGCGGCTACGAGCGAAGCCTTGCGATAACGGGGCCTGTACAAATAAAAGTCAGAGGCGAACGGAAAAACATAAACCGCAATCATGCAGCAATCATGCAGCAAATCAGCCCCGTTTGAAGCATGCTATCCAATCAACAGCGGACAGCTGTAAGCACTGTTTGTGCTCACAGCTGGTCTTAAAATACGGCTCTATCGGGTTCTCCGCCCTCACATCCAAATAAACCCAAATAAAAATCCAAATAAACATGACATAAGGCAGTAATGCATTTCGGTAATGGGCCGGCCTGGGTTGTGTTTTACAAAGCAATTTGGCTCACGGATATGCTGGACAGGGAGTGTATCAAATATATCATTTTCAAATGATTCTAAAGTTATAATCAAAACAAGAGCACCTCCGCCAAGGCGTAAGCTGATTAAACAGAAAATAATGACTGGACATCTATGATCCAATTAGCTAAAAGCAGGTTATTTCTTTTTGGAGCCACAGGAGCAAATAGGAAGCAGTGAAGCTCCGTTCAAAATGGACAGCGGTTGTGATTGATGTCGTGAGAAAATTAATAAATCATCCAGTAGCATAATTATGATGTTTGCTGTTAAAGAAATTATTATTGTTATCTATTTAATGTATTCAATTATTTATTTCTTATTTTTAGTTTTTTCAGTCCTAATGTAAAACAGTGCTCAACATTTAGCAGCGTCGCCTACTAACTTTCTTTTGAGATCTTGTGAAATGTAATGAGTCCAAGTTGACTGATGCCAAACGATTCCACGCTCTGCCCAAGCGAACGCTAAGCTCGATTATACCCGCCCCGCTTTGCCGTTTCAAAGCCTGCTTATATTGCTCACGACAATAAAATCCTTATTGTCATCCATAAAGCTCATAAATGGCAGCGCCATCTCAGATCAATTCATGTAAATATTTCCCATGATCATCGCCATGGCGATTGAGTCAACTCCGAGAGATGAGTCAAGAAAGAAAGTCGAGTTGGAGCCTCGGGTCTCTTTTAAAATGAAATTTGAAGCAGGATTCAAGTTTGACCGCGATAATCATGTAAGAACACATTAGACCGATAAGGCCTTGCTTCATTCAGCTCTGCTGTCTGGGAGTCACATGACCGCATCCTGCTGATGTTCTGTTGCCGGTCCGTTTGATTAGATTTGATAGGAACTGGCATGGACTGTCTAAAAGTTACGATCACACTTATGTTATTAGATAGGATCGGTCACGTTTATGCACCACATCCACTAAAAACCTGACATTCCACCTTTTACAATGCGGTAAAATCCCAACCGACATTTTCAGGCAAATTATGCACCAAAAGCCACAAAAACATTCACGTCAGCGTGTTTTTCGGGTTTTTTTTAGCTGTTTGAGGACAACCATGATGCCCTCCCTCCCACATCAGGGTAGCAGTGATGGCACAGAGCTAACATGACAATAACCATAGAACAGGAAATGGCGCTCCTTACGACTAGGCAAGCGGCACACATAACACACAATAGTTTTAATATCCACGATGAGACTTGTATGGCGTTTTGACTGCGGAATTATTGAGATTGACAATATTTATTACGTATTAAAAAAATAAAAAATGAATCCAAGGTCGAAACGCATTCGGAAAAGGGCCGTGTCTGACCTTGTAGTTTGCGCTGTATTTATTGTAATTTGTGTGCATTATCCCCCCACGTTCTTCCTCATTGTCTTTGCAATAACACTAGAGAAGTTTATGTCCTTTTAATCTCTCCCGTCTGTGTTGCGCCGCTCCAAATTTCTCCGTCTCCGAGCACTGATGGCTCACCACTGCTCATTTAAATGCAAATGTGGACCAAACACCGATAATTTTTAGACGTGGGAAAGATTTCCCTTCTCGTCACTTTTCCGTCACTCACTTTCTAATTTTCCCGTCCTATTCAGTGATTAGAATAAGCCAATTCGCTTTGTAAAGATTACATCAGATGACAAAAAATAAAAAATAAAACCTGCCAAACCAATGTTAGCTGTATGATTTTTTTTTCTTTCTGCAGGATTGCACACACAGTCACTTTATGGAGATTAGTGTGACTATTAAATCGTCCTTCAAATTCCAAGCTGAATGACTGACACAGTGGCACCGAAACGTAACTAATATTCAACTCTTTACCATATTGTAGCGCCCTCGCTGCCTCGTGAGCGCCGCAATCTTCACAATTACTGACCATACAGTTATTGATCAGTCTGCATGCAGCAGTTTTGACCGGCCAGTATTGTTTAACGGTCACTCACATTTCTCTGCAGTTCAATTCAATCCAATTATATTTATATATTAGAGATCCAAATCCCAACAGAAGTTCTCTCAGGGCACTTTTCACATTTGGCAGGTCAAAGAGCACACTCTTCACTGATGAAAAGACAAACTGAACCCCATGTGGAAAGTAATAGGTGACAGAGTCAAGAAAAAAAACTCTGAATAGGCAAGTGAGGCAGTGCCATCCCCTGCTGGCCATTTTTTGCATGTGAAGATTGTTAAACTATTGTTAAAAGTTAAACTGGAGGCAATTGCGACCTTGTCAAAGTGTCCTTGAGCGAGTTACTAAACCAACCAATTGCTCCTGATGCTGCATCATCAGTCGATACATTAGGAAACAAAGGTAGAAAAGTGCTGTAAAAGTGACACCCCATCTACCAAAAACTTATGATGATTATATTAAATGATGGGTCATTCCAGAATTGGAGGAGATTTTTACATCCCACCCATCAAATTTTAAATAAGACATAAACCAAATACTAAAACATGCAGTTTCTGAGTACATTTACTTGTCCTGGATCACCAAGGTTAGTCTCATCTTCAACAATTGGCTGGAAGAAATGACATGGTTTTATTGCCTCTCCATTTTTATTTAAGGTGCCACTAATGGATCCTTGCCCTTTAAATGACTAACCATGTTTATCCGTATTACCCTTTTGGTTAATAAGTCCGTTATGGGGCTGTATGATAAAGTAGCTGGCCTTTTGTGCAAGTTTTTTTTTTTTTTTTTTTTTTTTTTTTTTTAGACAAAACAAGTGGCACTGCCACTTGAGTTGCAGCTTAATTGTGCAGAAGAAAAGCCGGTGTACAATTCGAAGATCGGGAGGGTAAACAGACTCAAGCCGGGAGAAGGAGACAACCTTTGATGAAATGTGATGTGACGGCCGCATATGCAAATAACACAAGCGGCGTGTCTTGCAGGCCTTCTGCCATGCAGCTACCCACCGACACCAGCTGAGCAAAACCAATGCCAGACTGCTGCGGGGCAGCCTTTGGTGACATCCTGGCATTTGGCCGCTTGCTGCTAATTATTCAATGAAGAATACAATAATCTACCTTTTTACCTCATTGGGTCGATTCAAATATGTAGTCGGTTGTGCCACATTTTCCTGCCCGCAAGCAGAAGAGGCAGTGAATCATCTGTTTTGAAAATGCTGCTGTACGATGAACACAAGTAATGGGTATTTAAAAAAAAAAAAAAAAAAAAATGAATGTGAACGTGGATTTCAAATGAGGCCAGTGAACATTGGTTTTCCACTTTGGGAGAAAACTGCAACCACCAAACTAAATTGACCAATATTGGCATTTATTATTTTTGTCATCGCTAGTCTGCATACAACAACCCAGAAACTGCTTGACCAATTAGCGGGCAGCAGATGTTTATGACTGAATTAGAAGTAGAACCTCACAGTAACTTGTTTTGCCAATGCGGAAATGTGCAATTTAAAAGAAGCCATTGGCCAAACGCGGTACTTGCGGCAGACGAGACGTTGATAGAAAACGACTCCAAAAAGTCGTTTGCTACCTTTCTCGTTAGGCTAACTTGGCTGAAACGCAATGATGCATCCCAAATGAAGGCAATCACATACCACGAATCGCTAATGACGGAGAGACACACGATTATTACCTTGAAACATCAGCTCGGTAAACAGACCCTGGATGAACTTGTGTGTGCCACTGTATGATTGCATGCTGATCTGCTGACATCCGCTCGTCACTGCAAACAAATTGAACCACAGCCTCCAAGTCTGGTGCAGTGTGCATTGCATCTATTTTTTTTTTTTTCCTCCCCCACCCACCCAGATCATATTTGTAGAGAGTGCGCTGTAAATTGCGCCGTAACGCACGCCGCCGTTGCACTGGAGCACAAAGCTCGCCACCTGAGAACCACAAAGACGGATATAGACAACAACAGGGAAATGAAGCTAATATAAGTTCTCCTATTTGCATACATAGTGGCAAGACTATAACTTGAAGGGCTTGGGTAAAAAAAAAAAAAAAAAAAAGCTAAAAAAAACAACAAAATAAAACAATACTTGCGTCTGTTGGATTGACTCAACGGGCAACATTAAAACGCGCACGGGGTCATTTAAAAGACCTTTGCGCCTGAAGGTGACGTTGGCCTGGAGCGTGAATTTTATTGCCCTTGACCAAGTTCATCCCAGCTCACTCAGATCCTTTTAATAACTCTCCAATTGACTTCAAATTAACCAGCACCCGTTATAGAACAGAACAATTTCCCCTGTTGTGCGCGAAAAGGGTGTCAGCGAGACATGAGCTTTTTGACTTACCTCCCTCTCTATTCCCATTTCTCATTCTTGCTGCCTTTCTTTCTGCCCATAAAAGGCCTCTTTTTAAGGAGAACATAAAGCTTGTCAGGATTTGGGCAGCTGGTGAAAGTCATTTGAGGCCCAAATTGATGCGCTCTGGACTCTCAATAGTATCTCGCCAATGCCGGGTTTGGGGGGGGATAAAGGCGTCTTTATCTCGTCAGGGTGAAAGTTGGGAAATGAGCAACGGGCGTCGGTGGCGGCTACCGTAGGGTCGATTTTTACAGATCGGGCTGTGAAGTGACTCGCCGATCTTTCATACCGCAAACCACACCTTTCGGCCATTCGTATCGCAACAAGATGTAACCTAAAAACCTCATTTTGAATCCCAACCAGCACTGCCGAAACTGTCATGAAACACTAATCTGAAATCTGCAAACTTCCTTTTTCAACTTTAATTTCAAACTTTGCATTTGAATATGTAATTTGTAACAATAACTCAAACCACTGGAACCACATTTGTAAAAAAATAAAAAATTCAAAAGCCCATTTATAAACATTGGTACCTAATGGAGGATTGTACGCGGGTGTTCTCGTGAGGATGACCAAGCGTTAAATGGAACACAGGGAAAAGTGTACACAAACACACACACTCACACACACACACACACACACACACACACACACACACACACACACACACACACACACGCATACCAAATAAAGTCGTGATTAGGCCGCGCGTGAACTTCATCCATCATGCTGACGAGGTGTGAGCAGGACACCTGGAGGCGGGCCGAGCCAAACCCCATCGGAGCGTGACCGCGGTGCATTTCATATCCAAAAGGTCTCCAAATGCAAAGCGCATGGGAGAGATGTCTGTTTGTTTATGCAGGTGTCAGTCTGCCGCATGGAGAGCTGCCAGCCATTCTTTCTTTGTGCGCGCTTCCATTGTGTGCGAAGGCAATCCCATGAGATTGTGACGGCGCTATGATTCGCTAATCTCCCCCCGGTAGTAATGGGAGAACGTCATCGGAACATGTCAAATTGTGTTTACGCTTGCCGCCGGTTTCATTACTTCTAATTTGACAAGTCATTATCACCCTTTCTCGTCACCCCTCGTCCCTCCTGACACCAGAAAGAAGAACGGGGGTGGGGGGGATAGTGGAAGCCGTAAACATAAAACCCCAAGATGAGCTTTACGGGGGCGCTAAACAGGAGCTTCATTCAGCACCACAGCATCACACTCTTTAAACATGCATAGAACACAAAATCAACCTCCAATGTAACGTAAACAGGGGCGCTAAACAGGAGCTTCATTCAGCACCGCAGCATCACACTCTTTAAACATACATAGAACACAAAATCAACCACCAATGTAACGTTAAAAAAATAAAGTAAAATAACACGCCCCTACTACACTATTTCAACACAGGCCACAGTTATGGCAGCTGGTCACTCAGGGTCTCGCGCAAGCTAACATAGCAGTCTTTTCTTAGAGGACTCAAACGCACGACATGAAGATTTAGCTTCTCACGAAAAACAAATCAAATTGGATCATTTCCAAACT
The DNA here is from genome assembly GCF_001891065.2 of Hippocampus comes. Taxonomy (NCBI): domain Eukaryota; kingdom Metazoa; phylum Chordata; class Actinopteri; order Syngnathiformes; family Syngnathidae; genus Hippocampus; species Hippocampus comes. The sequence continues at coordinate 1,084,124 of NW_017806074.1, forward strand.
GGAATTGTTTATTGAGCAGTCCACACACAATGTATGAAGTATTTATTTGCTTGACTTTGCTTACACACGCAAGCTAAATGCGCTACAAATTGAGCTACTGGATCATCAACAATAAAAAAAAATATATAATGCTTATGTTTGCATTCAATTGCTTGACAATATTTTGTTCGTTGTACTGAAAACAAACTTGAAACCCTAGTTCTTGTTTGAAACTCTCAATTTTAAAATGACTTGAAACCCTGACCATGGTTGGAAGCCATATCTTGAAAACTTAGCTCGAAACCTTAAATTTAAACACTCAGCCTCGCCTTTGCTTGAAACCCAAACACTGTACTGACATCTGAAATTGAAATCCTAGCCCTCAAATTAAACTAGCTCAAACCCAAGCCAGAAACCCATAACCTGTCTTCAAATTTTCACGTGAAATGCTACATAAAAGCCAAAAATACAACTACGCATGAAACCCTATCGTGAAATCCCCTTCTTGAAATATTTTGAAATCTCAGGAATTTACTTTGCCACCCTAACCCTAGCTTGAATCCTATTTACAAACCCCAAGACAAACCCCCAATTTGCTTAATTCTGCATTAAACTGCATGACTTCATGTACTCAACCATACCACGGAGTCAGAAAACAGAAAAGGTGTCTGCATGTATTCTGTGTGGAACACCAAAAGACGGCTTCAATACGCTCAGCCTGGCAGTATGGTTACCATAGCAACATGTACACAATATAATTGACTCCGATGCAAAGTAGCGTGAGGCGCTGTAGGGAACACATGCTTTGTGTCGAGTTGGTGGCAAACGTACAGTAGATTACGCGTGTCGAGCAGCGTCCAGCTGCACATTTTCAAGAGGCATACCGGATTAGTCAGAATTATCATGAGATTAGTGGATTTGTTTAAATGGCCCACAATGCACTGCATCGCTTCCAAGTCTGCACATTTTGGGATTTTTAAGGCACACACACTCTCGGACTGTTAATACCACAGTTTTGTCTGGAAATATGGGACGGATTTCTCAAATAGAGTACTGATTGTATCCCGCAGGAAGAGACGCGTGCAGCTCCAGGAAGACGGAATGCAGTGTTACATTGATACTGCATGGGTGGGAAACCTGCACGCTAACGTGCGGCAAGTGCTTTTCTGAGTCGGCGCCACTCTATAAGACGATTCCAGTAAGTGGAAGGCAATCAGCCCATGAAGTGTTCCCAGTCCATTTTAATCATTCTAATAAGCGCATGTTTGTATTTGATTCAATAAACATGCAGTGACTTGTGAGATGAAATTTAAAACCCGCACTTGCAAACAGTGGCGTTCTCTTGAGTGTTTTGTCCATCGATTGTTACGCACAAACCTCAACGGCTTATCGGTTTTTCCTCCGTTCTTCAACTCGCAATAACTGTAGCTTCCATCACGATCGTGTTCATTTCGAGCACTCGCACTGAAAAGCTTCCCCGAGCTGCTTTGTTGGAAATGTTGCAGATTGGTAAAAAAATTCCGAGTTGTCTTTCTGCTTTATGCGTTCAAGAAAGATCACGTGTTAAAACACGTGATCTGTGAAGTCGACTCGCCTTCGGCCAAAATTCCCTTCCTGACTTCCTGCCTCTGTCAAGCATCGAACAGTGAATCGTTTTATCTGTGAATGGCGACTATGCACTTCAAACATTGGCTAAACATGTGATTATTTTTTTGAACAGATTAATTCATTTTCTGTTATCGCCTAAAGACATTTAATCATCCAAGTGTCACAGTACATCAAGTAGAGGATGGCAGATAACGATCTCTTTCGGGTTCCCGGTATGTTTTGATAATTAAAAAGAAAGCCCCAAACTTAATTTTCACTTTGTCATGACGGTATTCTAGATCGATTTTTGAGGGAAACTCTACAAAAGTTGATAGTACATTCTGAGGTGAAGATTGTTCAAAACTGCACTGCGCCCTTCCCGTATCTCCTCACATATTCCCAAAACATGGATGTTAAATTAACAGATGACTCTTAACATGTACAAATCCATCCATCCATCCATCCATTTTTCGATCCACTTTATCCTCACATGGGTTGCGGGGGCGTGCTGGAGCCTATCCCAGCTGTCTTCGGGCTGTAGGCGGGGGACACCCTGCACCGGTTGCCAGCCAATCGCAGGGCACACAGAGAGCTCACACCTAGGGACAATTTAGAGTGTTCCATCAGCCTGCCATGCATGTTTTTGGAATGTGGGAGGAAACCGGAATACCCGGAGAAAACCCACGCAGGCATGGGGAGAGCATGCAAACTCCGTCGACGCGCTAACTAACCACTGGCCCACCGGGCTGCCCAACTTGTACAAATGTGACAGTGAATGATTCTTTGCCAGCAATTGACCGGCAACTAGTCCAACATGAACACCATCTCTCGCTCAAAATCAACTGTGATGGGCTACAGCTCACCTAATGAGGAAAACCAACCAAAAAAGGATTGATGGATGGAAAAATAACACATTACATAACACATAGACTCAGCATTTACCACCGTAGAGTAGCTCTCAAGTGACACAGTAGACACAGTGCAAAATTGCGTTGTATTCGCTCACATGAGCCACTTTCGGTGTACTTTTGTGACACTGGGATGTGTCTTTGTGGCTGAAGAGTGGGTGAGAATCCAGTCACAAATCCTGCCATTTCCCCTTTACGAAAACAACCTTCCCGAACTGACGGTTCTCTGCCGATGTTTAGAGCCCAATTGGATTTTGTACCCTCGGGGGCTTTTTAAGTCAGTATTTCTCATGGGTTCTCTTACAAGGCCTAAAAGCTTCCAGCCTGGAGATGGCTACGGGAATGCGTAATGTGGCCGCAAAAAAAGGGAAGAAATTGCATATTTAGCCGACGCCGCTTGGACTAAAATTAGCTTTCAATCTCTCGACACGTCGGTTCTTTCGTTCACATTTGCGCTCGGTCGTCGATGCCGGGTGACAGTCGCGGGCGGAAGAGTGCGCACCCGCACCGCCGGCAATGTGCAGGCCTATAATGCGCCATCCTGCATCTAGACCATCAATGTCACATTCATTATTTAGCATCTTTCATTAGTCATGCCTGGTGCGCACCCGCACCGCCGGCAATGTGCAGGCCTTATGCGCCATCCTGCATCTAGACTATCAACGTCACATTCATTATTTAGCATCTTTCATTAGTCATGCCTGTACAAAATCTCACTGATACCGACATGCGAATGTCAGTTAGGGTGGGACAAAATAACGACATTGCAATGCATCGGTACAATATCGAATCTCTTGCTTACATTTGCATTCCAAATAGGTTGCATATCAATGCAATGCCTTCACATCATGAATTGTAGTTGAAACAATTGTAGCGCTGACCTGCTTGCAGTTGTTGACAGGAGACTTGGCGCTCAAATGTTAAACCTTACACATACATTTTGAAAAGCAGTCCAAATGTTCATACAAGGCGTCTTTGGGTTTATGACCCCGATAAATAAGGTTTCAAAGAAATGATATGAAGCTCCATCATTGGGACTGTTTTTCATTTGATGAAGGCTAAGGAGTGTTTTCCATACAACCATACTTCATGATGCTGGATGTTCTCGTTCTTAAATTTATGACGTGTGCTAATACATTTATGAATATCTCTCTCTCTCTCTCTCTCTCTCTCTCTCTCTCTCTCTCTCTCTCTCTCTGTATATAAATATATAAAATATACCATGGGCATGTATAAGACGTGATGTTCAATCAAACCTAATACATTTATGAATCTCTCTCTCTCTCTGTATATAAATATATAAAATAAACCATGGGCATGTATAAGACGTGATGTTCAATCAAAGTGTCGATGTGGAAGGAGTGACGCGGAGGGGAATGTGGGTTGTGTAGCGGTCAATGAGCCATCATGGCCATAAGGGGGAGAAAAAAAGAAAAAAAAAAGAAAAAAGAAATTTCCCGTGAGATTTGATACTCAGGGGCCGACTGGAGTTAATGACACTGTCCCCAAGGCTTGGACCCAGGCAACTGGTTAGAAAGAAATGTTTGACAAGGAAAAGTGAATTGGAGCGTCAGTCGAGATTGGGGCAGATCAAACCGAGCGTTGTGTGAAAAAACTTGCAGCAATTGAATATATTTATCTGTATTTTTATCCGAGCTCACCAAGGTCGTCAGCTATGTGACCGGAGAGGTTTCCAATTTCTTCGCACTCTCCATTTGCAAGACTGTTTTTGCTACACCCGAGTTTGATTGAAAACACATTTATTTGCTTTGCTAAATCATTTCTGTTACGCCACGTTGGTTTGCACTATTAATTACCGTCACAGCTGGAAATGAACAAGACTACTTGGAAAAGTGAGGATGAAATTCGAGCCAAGTTTTATTTGGTCTGGCTTCATAAATAATATGAGTGGAGGAAACAAAAGTTATGCAGCGAATCAACTCTTGTTACTGTGAAAAACTAAAAATTGTGCTTTATGGAACTCAGACTTAAAGAAAAAAACATTTTTTGTGTGTGGATGCTTCGCAACGCTCGGAATCTTTGATTACATTCTGGCGCGCTCAACAAAAATAGCATCTCATTTCAAGTTGAAGCAGGCAAAAACTGTATTGGAAAGAAAAAAATATATATATATTAAAACATCACTTTGGAGAGCAACAATAATTTCCTGAGCCCTTGTGATACTGTCAAAAGTGTCCTGAAGCAAGATATTGAACCATCAATCGCTCCTGGTGCTGCATCGTTGGTATGTGAATGAGGAGACAGTGCGGTAGTGCTTTAAGTGTGTTGAATGAACAAACAAAGGAACGAAATAACGAATAAATAAAGGAGTATTGAAGTCCACCAGTGAAGGACCCTAAAAAAGGTAGATTCCAACAAAAAACGGGAGACGACTGGTGCCTTTTTGGGCATTTTTGATGCATTCATGATGGACATAGTTGCCAAATGCTGTTTTGATGAGTAAAACGGGCAACATTGCCTGAAAAAAAAGGTATTGAAGACCCCTGAGGATGTCTAAAGAACCTAAAATGTCTGCTTGAAACCAACACGGCAGCCTTCCTGTATATTTTCCTGTGTTGCTATTCAACACTTTTTGGTGGGTCTGCTCATGGTGGATACACCGACCAAATTTTGCAATGTGAAACTGTTTTCAGGGCTTGAACGTTTTAAAAATTCCAAGCCCGTATTTGGTGGTCACTCCCACCACCACGAATAGCAAATCAGCATGATCAACATACCCACAAAAACACAACGCGTGAGTTTTTGTGCACCAGAAAGCCCTCAAAATATATCTTTTTTATTTATTTAGCCCAAGGATAATAATGAAAGAACAAAGCAATTTCGAGAAGGGCCTTGGCACCGCGGGCCCACACACTCACAAACACGCAAATATGCAGATAAAAATCACACATAAAATGTTGGTTTTTTTGCACAATCATATGCCCTTCATCTTCATTCCAATAACCTGCATGCGTGTGTGATTAAACTTTTGCATTTTGAAGCGCCGCGCATTGGGAATGAACACCTCCCATTGGCAGCGTCTCTGCATTATTGCAATTATATCGAGAGCGAGGATAAATGAGCCGACGCTAAAGATGAAGGAACATTTTCAATTAAGACGGCCTGCCTCTTTAATAATTCAAACCGCCTTTATGACGGTGGCCCAGATTACAAGACGCACATCGCAGCCGCAACGACAACATAGGAACGTTTCCTCTTCCAAGTCGGTGGTTGCGTACGCACTCCTTTCAATGGAACGCGTACACCTGCGCGAGAAGAAGGGCTGGCAAACAAAACCGACGGGGGGAGAAGCAGGCTGACTCGTCTTGACGCGTTCCTCTGAAATATTTATGCGCCTCCTTGTCCCTGATTCTGTGCGCAATTAAGGCTCCTCCCGAATGATGCTAGCGCTATCCCCGCCGCTACTCATTGTTAGCCCTAATGCATCACATAAATATATTGTTTTAAACCCTTCCGAGCGCGCAACGAGCGCATTGCCTTTAATTGCCGAGCGCGAGCTGACAACGCAAATTACCGCCTGCGTTTAATGCGACAGCAAAACTCGCCGCCGCGAATTAAAGCAATCCCGTTTACATCGGAAACTGCTGAATTATTCAGCGGCTCTTGACGATAAGGAAGAGGATCGCTGGGGCCTTCGGGTGGCCACTTCAAAGACAAATGACGCTACTTTTTTTTTTTTTTAGAAGACTCTCCACCGCCGCAAACATTTTCGAAACAACACGAAAAAAGGGTTGGGGGGGCACCGTTGGAAAATAACAGATGAGAAGAAGGAGAAAATGGATCCTGTCGCTAACTCTCCTCGGCCGGGAGATGGGTTGGGGGTGCGGGGCCTGTGGGGCAGCTTTAAATAGGAATTAGCAGAATTTCATTGTGATACTTATTGAGCACGTGTCCCTCGGCTTGTTGTGCTTGTTGTTGGCGGGCCTTGTAAATCTACAATAATCCTCCCACGGCATGCGTCAACATTGGCCATACACGCATGCACACACAAACACGTACAAATGGCCGCGTAGAACGTATTGTCAAGAAAATTTGGGAGTGGACTTCCTCTTTCGTAGGTGCTGCTGTTTTGGGTCGCAACAGAGTTAAAGACATAGAAGTCTTTTCTGCATGAACAAGAATTCCGATGGATCGTATAATTACCCTTGCCGATTGTTTTTCGGAGGAGCGTTTGTTGAAGTGAATGGCTGTTTGAGTTCTGTAGAATTTCTACATGGGCAATCCCACGTGACGCAACTCATCTCTCTCATGTCAACTTTTGTCACGTCGCGCTCGACCAACAGCCACAGCGCAAAGCAAAACATGTCCGCAGCACATGAAATCATCACACAGTCGTAAATAACAAAACAAAACTTCTTCGACGATCAAAATAAAATACAGCTGGTTTCACGTTGGTGCTTCACATCAAGGAGCTGCGGAGTTTTACTTCCTCTTATTGCAGCTGTTGTTTGAAACTGTTTGAGATGAAACAAGCGTGAAGTGTCCAGTGACCATTAGGAGGGCGCAAGGATCAGAGAAAACGGTGTGCATGGGAGCCCTCACGTTTGCTCCGAGCTCAGTTTGAAAGTCAACAAGCAACTATTGTTTTTCTAACAGCGGATAGTTCGTCCATTGGCGAGTTACAGACATGCGGAGAGATTGGTTCAATCCTCCAGCGTTGTTCAACGGACTCGACAAAACAACAACCACCAGCGCAGCCGTGCCTTTGCAACCACCCGACATCAGTCCAGTAGGGACAACTGAGAAGTTGCAAAAATGCCGCTGTAAAAAAATCGACATAAGGTGTAATCATCTTTAATCATCTGCAAGAAACTTTTTTTTTTACAGCATGTGGTTATGCTCCACTACTGATTGCTATGTGCTGTTATTTTCACGAGCAAACCAAAAATTCCAAATGGCTCTGATGTTTAATGTGAACAAAGGGGTCTTTGAACTGTCATGATTGCGCTCATTACCTGTTTAGTTTCTGGATGGTAACACCATCTAGTCGAGGGAAGCTTTTTATCTGTTCAAGTGGCCCACCGCAACGGAGAAACGGCGTCTGTTAGACGAGCGACCACTATATACTGCAGTCCAGGATATACAGTCGATTCTTATAGCGCATACCGCTCACTGTGTAGCATTTGGCTCCCGCCCACACGTTCGCGGGGGAGGACAGTTGGTTGAGGCTCGGCGAAACGGAGTACAGAACTTGAGGTGATAAAGACCGGACGCCGATCGGGCCCCGGCTGGTTGACTGGAAAATGGAGAGGAAAGGAGAAGTGCCGGTCCTTTTTGTTCGCCTTGTGGCAAATAAGCATGGCCGCTTCACAGGAGTAAAAGCTACAATCCATCATATTTCTCCACCACGCCGAAAACACAATCGCACACACATTTCCTCCTCGACTGCGCTAACAGGCGACTCCTGTCAGGGTTCCGGAAAAGCGCTTGCATGGTTTCCTGAGTTTGAATAGTTCATTCATCTGTCATTAATCACCCGATTTGAAACCATAATGGACCGGTCGAGACGGGATGAATTGATAGTTAGAGTACACCGCTAGCATGTCAGCGAGGGAAATTCGACTTTATTTTCTTGATCCATTACGGGCAAAATTAACGACTGATGTTCTAAATTCGTGGTTCCATACCCGTGTGCTACTGAGGGGAATCATTTTAATGCTCGAAAGAGTCGTGCCATCGAGTGCATGGAGCTAAATTTCCCTTTGCTAATGTTGCACCGGTCTTCTTTAGGAAGCAAACGAGTGAATCGACAATTCCTCTACTGATTGCGGCCAAGTAGTACACTTGAATAAATTGCTTCGAGACGCGATCAATCAAGCAAATTCTTGGCAATTAGTTCATCGATTGTTACGCCCATAGTGTAGCGATGTTATTTTCTCTGCATTTGTTGCATCGGGAATGACTGTTTGTTTTTCAATCTGGCGCAACACTTTTACGACTAATCTTGAATATCGAATCTTTCGGTCTCAAACACAAATCAATTATAAAACAATAATACATCAAATTAACACCAAAATTAAATTTGGTGGTGTCTGATTTTTACTGGGCGGCTACTATACAAACATGCTCGTCATCGTGTTTGTAGATTATTGCATTCCATCATGCAGCCATGTCAAATATTGTTACCTGCTCGTGTTGCTATGGCAACCATATGGACAGTGCAATTTAAAAATGGACCATTTGATTAAAAAAAAAATCAAAACAAATATTTGTAAACAAGCTCTTTTTGTTTTTTTTTTTGGATTACTCGTTGTCCATTTGTACGTAATTGCTACTTTTATTCTGCCGACTAAAACTGCAAGCATCTCAATGACAACATCTCTGCCAGTGTCAATCAAAATCGAACCCTTATCATCATCTTCACAACGGCCTATACATCTCTCGTTATGGGATGCCGCGCGAAAGTGCGAGGCGGCAATCCATCCACGCCGCTAATGTTAGATATTAGCTGCACCGAGGCAGTGATCTGTGATGTGATGGAGCTCTTTGTCATTTCACTTCAGTGTATGAAAGCGCAATAAAAGGAATTTTATTCTAATATATGAGGCGGGCTCATAAAATCAAGCGCAATCTATTTGCACGGCTTCGCAGACGGAAAAAAATAAATAAAAATGCTGCACTCTCAGGCATCCACTTAATACTTAAGCGCTGTGTGCGTGTGCGTGCGCGCGCATCTGTGAACATGCGCTTCTTTGCGCAGTAGGTGTTGTGGAAATGCATATTTTATACAGGCATCTAATTGCATTTAGTGGCCCCGAGCGCCCTACCAGACAATGTGCAACAATGCTCTAATGGCTACACTCCTCGGTATGTATCACAGAGCGCGCAGTGCACACACCCACATACATTGAGACTCACGCATACGCAATTGCGCAGTAATGAGCGGGAGGACTCGACATGGACACAGCCCCCCCCCCCCACTGCCCCCCCAAAGGAAAACAACAAAAAAAAAAGCATCAACTTGCTGAAGACAGCCACTTAAATGATACGAGGTCTGACATTTACACTCCTTGAAATGCGCTGCATACAAAACTCTCATAAATGGCCACACAAGTGCAGTGTGTTAAGGTTTGATGTACGGCATTCGTGCATCCGGGCTGAAAAGTGCGGAAGCGTTGTCAAGCACAAACAGCAACGTCGCACGCATTGGTTGGCCTGCTGCATGGAAACTTTCGCACCACCTGGTGAGCCAGCCCTCGTGGTGAAGTTACAGCGGCACGTTGGAAAGCTTGGAAACTCAACATCCATTTTCCGATTCGCTTTATCTTCACAATGGTTGCGGGGGGTGCCGGAGCCTATCCCTGCCGTCTTTGGGTAGTAGGCGGGGGACACCCTGAACCGGTTGCCAGCCAATCGCAGGGCACACACAGAGATGAACAACCATTTGTGCTCACACTCACACCTCGGGACAATTTGGAGTGTTCAATCAGCCTGCCATGCATGTTTTTGGAATGTGGGAGGAAACCGGAATACCCGCAGAAAACCCACACAGGAAGGCCGGAGCCGGGATGGAACCCACGACCTCTGCACTGTGAGGTCGACGTGCTAACCACTGGCTCACCGCGCCGCCCAATGAACAAGTCCGACCTGCTCTTTTCACATGCCTTGACCAGGATTCGAACCGGGTTTGCTGCTGCCACAACTTTGGGTACTAACCACGATAACGATCATGACCTGAAATTTTTTTTTTTGTTGTTGACAATTTTTGCTCTCTGAATATGAAAACCTGCCTTGTAACAGTATGACTTTGTTTTTGTGTTTGTGAGCTAATCAGCTGTGCAATCCATCCATCCGGCGATGGATAAATATGTTCCTGGGAAACCCTCTCAGAGTGGCTCGTGTGCTTCCTTTCTCCTACTCAATCTACACTTTCAAAAAGTCAGAATAGCATCCATAAATCCTTCCATCCACAGCTGTAACCGTGCGTCATTCGTTGTTCTCCAGTGATGGTCTTTTTTAAATTTTTTTATTTTAATGAACAGATCCACAATCAATCAATATGCAGCATTGAAAGCAGCCGTTAGTGCTGACCTGATAGCCTCAACGCTCTTAACAAGAGCCCCAAAAGCCTCTTTGAAGCACAAAGGTCACAAAGACAAAGCCCCGAATGCTCACTTTTCATAAGAGAATCCAATTAATCACCAGGGCAGCCTTGGATCATTTTTTTCTGTTTTTTTTTTCTTTTGCTTTTGTTCCTACTACCAAGACTGTAGACTTGATATGGAACTATCTAAAATTACGGGGGGGCAGTGCATATACCGACTCCAACAGAGAGCGTTAATGAAAACCGTCCTGTGCTCAAACATAATTTTCTAAAGGTCACACTCTTTAAACAGAGAAAAGACACCACTGCAGCGAAGAGGGAGTCATTAACAATCAACATTGTCTACTCCGTAACTTTAATTAAGCAGCTCAAGAATTTAGTCGGATTTCACAAAAAAGAAAAAAAAAAAAGAAAAAAAAAGTGAACATTTGTAGAAGAGGGACATTTTGGGGGTTATTTGTCAATATCAGACTCACTTTTATGTGTTGTGATTACGAATTAGTTTTTGGAAGATTCTGACTTTTTTGTCTTGCATGATTATTTGTTTTTAACTTCATTTGTGTTTGCAACTTTCGTCTTGTAAATGTGTGGGCCATTACAGAGTGTGGCAGTTTGCAGCTCTACGTGGCAGTTTCGCTTCAATACGCCACTGATACCGGATTCGAGATGTTCTGTTGATGACAACACTGCAACACAATGTGGCGGGAGCAAAGGTGAAGCCGTATTCAGTCTCGGACAATTAGCTCTGCCTGACGCGACCAAAATATTGGATCTACTCTTCTAAGAATCCAAAATATCCAACATGTGATCGTCGAGTGTTTTTAACGAAAGCAACGGTGTGACTCTAATCCCCTCCTAAATTCTCATAAAATTGTTCTGAATTCTGTGAAGGTGATGAATCTTTTTTCAGATGATCACAATTTGATTCTCTTCAGATTTCATTTTTTGCCCTCTTAATGTCATGACATTTGCTCATGATATTAAGAGGTTATTATGATAAAATGACACGATTTTTCATCCTACTTTGACTTGCAAAATTCCTCCTTTTGTACTTTTTTTCTTGCAATAATACAACTTCGTCCCGATGAGATTCTCACAAGATTACCAAATGTTGCTCGCAGTTACCTCGCGATTGCACAGTTTTTTGTTTTTTTTTTAATCTTCCCCATACAATTTATTTTTAATAGCATGCTTATTGTTTTGGGTAAATTCCTCAGAGATCCTCATGAGAACTACCTTTAAGATGAGTCCAAGTGAGTGTATTGCAGAGCGTGCTCGGGGAAGAAGGTGTTCATTATGGCTCTCTTTTGGTGCACGCTGAACACTTTCATCTGAATAAATATATTGGGGAGGGGGGATAAAATGAAAATAAGGATGAGATGAGAAAGCGGGAGAATAATCCTGTTAGAGATCAAACAGGCTTCCATCCCCCCCCCCCCACGTCTCTCCGATTTATAACCTATATTCCTTCCAGGCTCCTCCTTTTCCCTCCCGGGCAAGTACCAACACTTGCAATATTCTGCTGCTTCTTGTGCCTTTTCTTTGCATCCATTCTCCTGCTCCTCCTCCTCCTCCTCCCCGTCTCCCCTCCTGGCCTCCCATCTCCATTTTGATGGCCAGCCATATCCTCAATCCTCGTCACCCTGCCCGCATCCCGCTTCCTCCACAGCAAAGAACTAAATGGAGATTAATGAAGGAGGGGGAGAGATGCGTCTGTCATCCAGACAGTCCCATGCAGCCGCCACAGCAGCCTCCTCGGAGCTAGATCCATTCTAAACAAATCTAGGGGGTGCCGGGGAGGAGGTGGTGCGCTCCAACTGACAGAAACAACAGCGTCGCACTTCGATTTGGAGATGCTTACAAAAGCATTGCTTCTTTTCACTAACGTTGTACTGCTGTCTTCCCTTACTCTCACTTTAAGCTATCTTTGCCGTATGTCACACGCAAGCCCACCCCACCACCACCCCCTGGGACCTATTTCCTCATCCTAAATCCTGACAAGTGACGGCTGCTCGCCGCTCACGCGCCACTCAAATCGACACCGATAATGCTCCCGCCTTCTTCTCCCTCTCCGGACCGCGTGACGTTGACTTGTGCTTTTCACAGCTTCCTCTCACGCCGGCCGGCCCATCGCGCCTTTGCTTGGAGGTCAGGAAGCTACTGCTAATCTTGGACGCAAATGAGCACGCGGTGATAGTGCAGAGATGCATGATGAACCGTGTGAGAAATTCACGAGGCCTTTGCCATGACGAGATAATCAATGTCACTTTTTACTGTTGCTGGTTGTCCTGGTACACAAATGCGTGGGTGTATTTCGAAATCATTTGCTCGCATTAACAGAAGCGCCTACCGAAGTATGAAAACACTCAAGCAGTGACTCTTCCCCAATCTCAGAAAAAAATAAAAACACTTCCACCCTCTACTTCCTCAAATAGTGAGTAGAGACCAGATGAATCATCCCACTTAAATATGCCCTTTCCCTCACCATCAGGAAAGTTAGTCATTAAAATGTTTTAAATGTTAACTGCTGAGCTAACTGCTCGGTTGCTAACCAAAACAGCAGCAACTACCGAGGCACATAAACAGTCTCTTGTAAGTAATTAAATTGTGACGTCGTCTCCCCCGCGAGAATAATTACTGTTAGTACAGTATTGCCACAAATAGTGGCTATCCCGAGAGGTGTGTCATCCACTGCAGAAAATTAGACTCCTCCCTCAAATAGACATTTTCCAAAATCAGGAATAAAAATGAGCGGTAAAAGTAATGAGCCCAGCTCATATATTCTATGGGTGAAAAGGAAATATTAAACTGCTTTTAGGCCCATTTGTACCCATTTGCGAAGCAAAACAGAAACAGCTAGCGAGGTACTTAAACAGTCGCTAAGCAAAACAGAAGCAGCTAGCGAGGTACTTAAAAAGTCGCTTGGATTAATTGGAATATGGAAGTTACCATAAATACGTTCTTTGCTCCAATAGTCATCATCCACCGTACATATATAAATACTTTCCTCCAATAGAAAATATGGGCAGTAACTGCTCATTAAGTACCTCAGTTGAGTGGTTCAAACGCAACCACAATTTTTACAGGAACTGCGGAGTCCATTTGAACCCTGAACCCAAATTACTGTACTCCCTCAAATAGTGGCCATCTCTCCAATAGAAGCTGAGCCCCAATTAGTCACCGAGCGGGTCCTACACTTACGAAAATTAAGTTCGTACCTCAGGTAGATCCATTTTGGATACTTTTTCCTTACGCAGGCACGGGGCGGTTCCTGGGCCTGGTTTCAGAATTCCGATACAAAAGAACGCAACTTCCACCCAAACAACAACATCTACGAAAGCATATAAACAGTCTCCGCTCATTTCTCCCTAAGTCTCAAATTTCATTTGACATAAATTGTAATTCACCAGTCGAACTGAATGACCTTTAGCGCAGCATTCGAGGTTCGGCGACGAGTGTTCATGAGTGGATGACTGTGTTTGCCACTGGTTTTGGCTGTGATGGATCTCCTTAAAGTGAATTCAGACTCCCAGCCACTCTTTGTGGCTGTCACAAAAAAAGAAGACAGACAAAAGCAAGAACAGGAACATGCTCCACATTGCCGGAAATATCACCTTCATACATTCTCAATTTCATCATGATGAGGAGATTAGGATGACATCTCTCTTAATGTGGCTGTGTGGGAGTGGTTGTGTTTTGGAAGAAAGAGGAGGCTCATCTCCAAAGAGCAAGTTAACACGGCGGTGGCGGGTGATGGATAATTAAACGTGTCAGTCATAATGAATGTATGAACGGGGTTGCGCGCGCTAAAATTAGCTCTACAAACACACAACCTAACCTATAGTGTGGATTAGCCTCTCGTTTATAAACATCAATTCATCCATGCATTGTGATGCTCTTAGCGGCGTGCATGGTGCTTTCAAGGCACGGTGCTGGGTGGGGTGTTTGCAAGCTGTCAGGCTGACAAGCACACCTGGGACTGCGTTTAAGTCGACAAGAAGACTCTTGAGAGGCCACAAATATGCTTGGGGAAATGTGGGAATGAGTAAAATGACAGCTCAGTTACAAGATCCATGCTTCCAAATTATACCACGCCGCAGTACGCACAGTACAAGCCGGTTCTCCAGGGATGTAAGTAACATTATTTATACGCAGTAGACACCCGCATATTGGCAGTTGGACATTTGCAAATTCACCGATTTGCAAACGTCCCTGTTATTCATGGGAATAAAAAACTCGCTTATTCGTGATTTTTTTTTTTTTTTTTGTAAAACTGACCTTTTTTTAATATAGTGGAGAAACGCAGTCAACAGAATATATGACTTTCTCTCTATTTCAGCACTTGCTTTGAAACAACAAATGGTTATGGTCAGCCGTAAACGTGACCAAAAATCCATCAAACTATTCGTCTGTACAACCAAGACAGGAAAGCAGAAAATGGAAGATAAAAGTAACAACACAAATGCTTTCTTGCTTTGCTCCCAGACTCCTTTTGGTCGAAATAGGACGAAACACACCATCAAAACTAGTGGAATCTGTAACGACAGCTCAGTGGAAACCTGCAGAACCTACGATCGCCACTTTGTGTTGTCACAACATGGCAAACACCATTTTAGTTAGCATCATCATCAGAATTATTGACATGTACCTACAGGTACCATACATTCTGTATCTGCAAGCTTAGCTTCAAACATTTTTTTCCAAGGTTCAGCAATGTTTGAAGACATTTGTCAATGTTTGAAATGCTATTAAAGGGTTTGGGGATCATACTTTGTGGTACATTTATGTTTAAATTATTAATATTTGTAATTAAAATCACTTTTAGAGGATCTTGAATTATTTACGGAAATTTGCTATTCATAGTCTGGTTTGTCCCGATGCCCTGCGAATAACAAGGGCCCCCTGTAGAAATGGTGCTAAGCAATTTGGGAGGAAATAGACATGGAGTACAGAGCATCCGGCGTAAGGTTGATGCTACAGCTTCCCTAAATGAAAAATATTGATGAACAAGAGAGCACATTTTCTGCAGCGAATGCTGAAGAGCTGACGCGGAACAGAAATGTGGACATAATTGAAATATAGAAAAGCTGAAACCTTTGAAAATGTTGAACATTGATTTTGAAGTTAGAAATGTTTGAATCAGTTCACTTTTGCATCTTGGGCCGTCATCAGTTATTATATTTAATGAGAATTAGGGACAAAAAAAAGCAAACTTGCTACCACATACTATGGTAACAAATAGCAAAAGAACCACCTGAGTAAAGAAAGCTTTGAGAGCAATTGATAAGGATTTGACATCTTTCGCTATATCAAAGTATATGGAGAATGGATACAATGCTAACATACTAACAGTTGCTCTGCTAGCATCCAGCAAGATAGCAACATTTTTCATTCATGAGCGTTTTCAGCCATGTCTGACATGTACCGTAGAGACCCCAGGACATCTTGAGAATACACTTAGAGGTTTTTGACGCAGTCTTCCTCTTGTTTGGTTGAACAACCCCCATAAAGTATAAGCAGGATGGATAAAATGCTAATATACGAACAGTTGCTATGCTAGCATCCAGCAAGATTGCAACATTTTTCATTCATGAGCATTTTCAGCCATGTCTGACATGTACCGTAGAGACCCCAGGACATCCTTAGAACACGCTTGTAGGTTCTTGACGCAGTTTTCCTCCTGACTGGTGGAACAGCCCCCATTCCAACCCTTGACCAAGATAAAGTACAAGAAAATGGACGCTTGAAGGGATGGATGGATTTGATATACAGTATATTAAAACTATAGATATAAAAATAAATCACCGCGACACCAACTTTTTACGTGTAACCTCTTAGAAATGATAGCAAAATATCGAGCATTTGTGTGATAATGCAGCCTTTTCAGCACAGCATGGACCCTGTGTGGCGCAAGCGAGGGAAAGAGACGTCTACACTCCCCCTGCTTTGATTGCTGCCCCCCGCGACCCACACATCCGGATAAATGGAAGAAAATGAATGGGTGGATGGATGGGTGTTATGAAAAAGAATTCCCTAACCTCAACCCCTTGCCCCTAACCTCTTTATGGCAAAATATAGCATTTCCCTGCCATAAAATGCAGCACTGTGCGCAAGTCTTTGGAGCGGGTGAAAAATACAAAACAGACCGGGGTGGGGCTGCTACTTGCTCATAAATGGATGTGTCACCCAAAATCAGAATGGTTTGTGATGACAAAAAAGAAAAGAAAACACAATCCTTCATCATTTGTATGACTATTGGTACTTAAAAAAAATGAAATGAAAAAAGGAAAGATAAATGCATGACTTCCCATTCCAAATTAGCGTCTTTATGCATTCACTGAAGCGAGGTAATGTCATTCCTCTTCAAAATGCCAAACCATCACTAAAATTGAAATAATCCCCATTGAAACGCTTCACAGATGCAGCTAGATGCTGTCTGAGACGAATAGGAACAACATAAAATCTATTTTCACCACAGTTACTTCAAGTATCAAAATATATTCTGAAAGGCTGGTACTGCTACTTCAGGATGGATGGGCCCAACACCGCTTTTGGAGTACGATGGTCAGACAATGGAGCTACTTGCAATAACCCGAGATAAGAGCGCTCGCTGTATGGTGGCAGGGAACTGAACTCAATTTACACAACAGCACTTTGGCAAGGAGTGTTAAATTAAACATAAAATGTATGCATTCGAAAGCAATTACACAACTTCGCCTTTGACTAGCTTGATGCTAAGACACAATGTGAAATTCCATGGATGGGATAATGACTACACTGACAGTTGCGGTGTTTAACCCGCTCAGCAAATAATATTTTGAACACAAACGGTGCACCAACACATGTAGAAAGACAATATAAAAAATTCTCACAGGCACTATTATAGAATGCTATTTTTCCCTGATTAAAAAAACATGCTTTTTGTTGGGTTTATTTTTTGAGTTGAGGCTGGAGTGGCTTCATGGCATTTCCATTGAAATGCTGATTTGAAATACTAACATTTTGCCTTATGAACGTGGTCACGGAACAAATGATTTGAACTCGTACCACAAGTCACCACTGCAATTATACAGTCAAGCCTCGGATGACGAACACATTTCGGTTCTCGAACAAACTAAGCGCACTTGAATGCACCATTTGACTCCTCTCGCCTTCCTTACACGAGGAAGTGACGCTTCCTCGGGTAGACGAGGAAGTGACCCTTCCTCGTGTCGCTTTCCATTGTGAGCAGACGTGTTCAATAAACATTATTATTTTAAAAAGAGCGTGGTTTCGGTTTTCGAACAATTTCGGTTTTCGAACAGCCTTCTGGAACGGATTATGGATGAAAACCGAGGTTTGACCGTACCTCGAAAGTACTGCCATCTGTATTCGTTTGCATTTTGAGTCGTTCATCTGAAATATCAAAGCAATTTCATAGCTTCACACATTATCCTGAACTCCCCCCTGAATAATATATTTTTTTCTTTTGTTTAACCACGAAAAGCTGGGATCATGACGGAACACCCCACCTACACAATAGCTGCTCACATTGTTCTTGCTTAGAAAAAAAAAAAAACATCTCAATGCAGTGGTGGAAATGTATACAACGATCTGCCACAGCGCGACCTCTTCGCATTGCATCGCTCACTCGTCGCTGTTATTTCTGCCTGTACCGCGCACATCTCGCCTCATTGGGCCCGAGGCGAACTAACGCCGGCGTTAGCTTGGCTCATCTGCGATTCTTATGAGGCAACTGCTGCTACCCGACTCCAAATCATACATTGAACACACACGTGTGCGCGCACATACACACACACCCACACACACGCACATGCACACCCATACTGTCTCACAGCCTGACACTGTTTGTCGCTGAAGGTTGGGTTTTACTGCAAGCTTCCACGGTTTACACAAACTTCAGAACTCGGACTGCATTCAGTTTGGGTGTGAAAATATGTTATTTTTGTCTCATAAAGATGCTATTGTCCCCTCCTGGCGACCTTCTTCATTAGTCAACGCAACAATATGTTGATGATCACTTGCTTTGTAACGATGAAAATAGCTCCAGCTCACCTACTTTAGCAGTTCTCAGTACTGCATTCGGTTCGTTTTTCACATAAAAAACAGTAGCGTGGGACACTGCGAAATCAACAGTACAGTATCGTAGTGGGCCCAAGTGTAACCTGTATTTCAACCAAAGGGACAGAGCTATGGAAATGGAAAAAGATTTTAAAAAAATACAGAAACTACTGGTACTAGTGGTACTACTATGACTACTACTACAAACAATAACAACAATAATAACAATAATCATCATAATCACAATAGAAAGCACAAGTTACATTTGTATAATTGAAATGAAAAAAGTATGAGCAAGATTCGTTCACACAATAATTTCATGACATCTCTAAAGTAATCACACCCAATTTTATTTCATGCTGTGCTAGCATGTATGTGCTATCATTCCTCATCCGGGTTGAATTCATACTTGTTTTACTGCAGGTTGAAATGATGCTGACGCTTTCTTTACCAGTCACATTTTCGGCTAAAGAGTGAGTGCGGTTCCCGAATATAACGACAATATAGCACATGCCAAACAAATCCATCCAGCCGTCCAGTTTCCACTTATCCTACTCAAGGTCGCGGGGAGCTGGAGCCGATCCCAGCTGACTGAATGATTATCACCGTTCTGGCATTTTTCTCAGACGACCCAATAAGTTTGGAAAACGCCCCCCCTCCTAGCCTTGTGTACAGAATTGAATCGCCTTGAATCATGAGCAGGCTATTCACAATCAACATCAAAGCAAAAGCGCTGAAGAGGACACAAAGGGTGTCGCTGTGGAGTGCATTGTGAGTGCATTTTTCAATTAGAAAGCAAAAGGGGAGAGCAAATGAAACATGGTCAAGGGTTTGTTGGGAATTCACAGTGTGTTCCAAAAGCTTCACCTGTCTGTCAATTACGGTGCCCCTTCACTACTTGGTGACGTTAGCGTCGGGGCACTCTGCATACTCTCCTCTCCTCATTCATATGCTAATATTCCGATTTTAATTCCATTCCCTCCCTTTCGCTGGCGGCGTGATTTTCCCCATGCAAAGCGTTAATATCTGCCAGTCCCCTCCCTCTGTCCTCTTTTCAAGCTGAATTATTTCATTTTACCAAGGCTTTTAATTCTCTTGATTGAGCCAATTACCTTCTGGCTGGATCAATGGGTGGTGGTGGTAGTGGGGTGGGAAAGGTAATCATTGAAATGGCTGCGACGTAAAGTCGCCCAAACTGCCTCACGTCCTGAAAAATCCATGCGGGATTCAGCGTGTGCGTTTGGAGCGCTGCATTGTGACCTGCCGGAGCTTCCGATGGCGGCGCGAGACAGCCAGTTTCTTCGACGATGATGTAAAATGTATGGCGCTGGCTGGAAAGTGGGTCACCCGAAATGGTGCCAGAAATGCACCCAGTCAATAGCGCTCACTGTGTATCACACATTGGCTTGCTCACTTGTCATCCTCACAGGCACCTCTTCTTCCCCCCCGCCCACCACCCCAACACACCCACACACACGTTTTGCAGTCATTGCCACTTGTCATCTCTTGTTGAGCGACCTGTCCCATCCAATTTGGTCATCCTCACTCATCCTCCCAATCTATTATTAATATAACGTGTCCAAATGCAGCTCTGCCGACTACACAGCGCTCTTCAACCTAGAGGGAAGCAGCCAGGTAGGCTGAAAGCCCAGGAGGGAGACCTCTGTGGACATCAGGTCAGCAAGGGGATGGAAGGATGGATGGAGAGATGAAATCTCCAGTTGGCGGTCGGATCCCGCTCAGATGTACAAGTTACAGTATGTGAAGACATATTTCAAGAATATTTGCTTTGCAGGGTTTCTTTTTTGCCAGTACATATATAGCCAGAACCATTCATACTCATTCTTAGCTGTCTAGACAATTTACAGTGTTCAATTCACTTAAAATACATTTTTTGGGAATGTAAGAGGAAGCCTAAAGTATCTGTGAAAAGCAAAGGGGACAATGTGCAAACTCCACAGGAGAGAGCCGAAACTGAGATTCAATTCCAACTCGTAACATCTTGGCGCGCAAAGCACTCGGCCCACCTGAACACGCTACTAAATTCGCCGAAAGCGACTTAGTAGACTTCCTGTCTATACCGTACATTCTTTCCCTTCTCCTACCAACGCTCGCTTCTTCTTTTGTAATAAAAGCCAAAGAAAAAGCACGCGTGCAGAGTTAATCCCTCAATTAAAGTCCGCCCTAATTGTTCATTGTTCTGACGCATCTGACCACTTATATTTCTTTTCCTTCATTGTTATGGTTTTATATTAATCCCCGCGGGGGGGAAACAGTCTGCGCTGTTTATGGCGCGCGAATTAAACCACCAAGGCACCAAAAATCGTCACTCAGTTTTGCTTCCGCAATGTATGTAAGGCTTTGTGAAAACACCGGGTGGGGGGCGCGTTCAAGTGACTGATCAATAATGTAGAAAAGCAAGACGGACAACTTTCCTCCTCAGGATTTCACGCATTGATGAGCAAATATGATGCAACAGTCAAACAAGTGTTTATTATGACATGTATGTCATCGTATATTTTACTGCCCTTTTCAAGAAATCTTAAAAGGATTCGCGGCATGAGTTGGCCCCCGGAGATATCGCAATGCTTCCATTGAGCTGCCAATAGTCGATCCCTATTTAATTAGCAGAGTTTTTTTTTTTTTTTTTTAATTACTGAAAGCAAAAGCGAGTGATCAGCAGCAGTAATTATTCCGACTTTCATGTGCGCCGTCTTTGTCGCAATACGTTCATTTCTTATGCAGTATGTCACTGGCAAAAGGGCAAAAAATATATATAAATGTATGAAAGACTGAAAATAAAGACGCACTGTCTGGGTAAAGATGAAAACGCTTCCCTAAAAAGGTCTTTCCCTAAACTCGGCCCTCAAAGTCGAGGATATAAAATTGTCCCTTTGGGGCGGTGTCTCAAAATGGAACCTGGCTCCATTTTGATTGCTGAATATCCAAAGAAGTCAAATGCTGAGAAGTTTTGTTTAATATCATTTCTCATCACTATGTATAAAATGGAACCTCAGTTTATGATGGAGTTTCATTCCTGTTGCTGTGCTTTGATCCATATTTTATCGTCTGAACTTGACGTAGCCCATCTCAAAACATTGCTTGAACTGTAATAAGTCTGAAATTTAAAGTGCATGTACGCGCCGAAGGCATCAATATAAAACAACAAAATGCTCTAACCGAGTGGGCCGTCTTGTGCTGCATAAATTATTAACTATGCTTGCTTTGGAATCTGGAAACGTCATTTTGGGACTGCTGTATAACATGAAACCCAAAAACAATGTGTCCCGGGTGGTTGTTAAAACCTTTGCTTTCTCGTAACTGATTTCTAATCAGTTATCCCCCCATAAGAACTAATAGAGATAATCCAGGAATTGATTGATCACCATCATGAAAGCTTGATTAACAGTCCATGTATTTTTTAAGTTAAAAAAAATATAATAAAATCAATAGGCTCTCGAGCAGAGGTCTCAAACTCGACTTAATATATGTGGGGGGCCGCTCGAGAATGAGTCTGGGCATGTCTGGGCCGCTCAAGTATCGCACAAAAAACGGCTTCAAGTAATTCCAAAAAAAAAAAAAAAAGTACAACTCATCCAATCTTCTCAATCTTTGTTAAGAACAGTGCAGAACATTAACGGTTCTTCAGACCGTGAACAAGATTGGTGAGCCGGTCCTCTCTTTCATCTCCCCGGTACTTTGCATACTCCTCAGCAGGTCTAGTTGAGTAATGATGCCTGATTTCTTGAGCACCGCAACTTTTCCAGTGCATTCAAGACATGTCGCAGTGATCCTGTGCTCTCCAAAAAACAAAACAAAAAAACCCCCCCAAAAAACTTGAACAGGGGCTTTTCTCATCACCACGTAATAAAGGGAACACTTAAACAGCACAATGTAACTCCAAGTGTTCCGTTACACACACACACACACACACACACACACACACAAACTTTCGCATGTTCTTCCATGGGCCATTTAAAGTGCAGGGTGGACGCAAAGTGGAGGCCTGCAGCCGATTTAGTTTCCAGGCAACCACATTCAGGGGTCTCATTTGAGGGGTCACCGGCGATGGGTTCTCTTCAAGACAGATGATGTTAGAGAGGCGGCGTGAGGGAGCTCTGCCTTCCTCTTCAAAATCCTTGCTCGCTGTCTGCGTCGAGCATAACTCGCTTTTTGTGTGCGCATGTTGGATGGAAGCTCATTCGTAACCTGACACTCCGAATGTTTGACTTGATGGGTTTATTTGCACAAGAACGAGCTGCGAAAAGTGGGAAAATTTGATCCAGCATCTCGAAAAAGGGCCACTGAAGCAGCGTTGGCCCAATATGAAGACAGATTTTATCCAGAAAGAGAATAAGGGCAGCAAAATAGTGCACTCCTGTGGTAAAGTAGAGACTGTGGATCTTAATACAGCAGCATCCTTTAAAAAATTCATCTCGGCGCAGATGATTTTATTTTGTGCAAAGACCTGACGAAATAAAATTGAGTAAATTCAACACAGCATCTTTTTCGGTGTCGACGCTAGCAATAGCCCCTGGCTAGGAACTCGCTTACTAGCTCGGTTCAATTTATTATCAAATAAGGATATGGAGTGCTGCAGCATAGTGGAGACTATGGAGTATGACACCGCATCAATAAGCTTCGACTTGTCCAAACAAGCGATTAAAGCCAGCAATCGAGAGCCGAAGTCACTCTCTTTTCCCCACCCCCTTCCATTCAATGCACCGTCCGGAAAAAAAAAAAAATGGCTGCCGGAATACTGTCCCATCCCGCGGCCATGTCTCCATAAAAACACATAACAGTCCGGGAAGTCGCAGAGCTTTCCGCCCTGGAGCTCATCCATCATCTGGCATATCCATATCAACACACAGGCCGTCATCGTGAAACAATCCTCTCCTCTCTGTGCACCCTCTGGCTGCCCTCTTCGCTGTTTCAGCAGGGGGGGGAGCGGCGTTAGTGGATGGAGGGTATTGGCTCTCCACACCGCGGTCGCCGTGACTTCGTTAAAACCAGAAGAGAGCGGTGGAAGTGCCGCACAAAAGGCGTTCAAGGACAAATGTAGATGAATGAGGAAAAGTAAAAAGTAGCAGGAGGAGGGCGGGGGAGGGGTGTCGGAAGCCTTGGGACACTCACTAGCTTGTTTGGAAGGAGCTTAAAAACTCACAGGTAGAAAATTGAATTTAGTTTGGGTCTGAAAACAGAGATAAGACAGTGAGTTGCTGTCAAATGATTGTGCCAAAAAGTGAAAAGTCTTTCCGCTTTGAACACAATGAGCTTTCGTCGAGGCAGCATGGCCGCTGCAGTCTCGTGTTAATTAAATGGGCCAGTTCCAACCGAAATTTGATTTAAAAATCCGTCGCCTCAACGCGAGCGTTATTGTGCGCGTCTTAGTCATGCAAGAGAAGAGGTGCTCCCCAGTTTTTCACAATATCAATGGAAAGCAATTTTTTTTTCCAAAATAAAACAAGTAGTAATAGTCAGTATTACGTTTTTTTTTATTATTATTATTATTTTTTAATGATTTGTGTTTTACATATTTGACCAATAAATCAGATTCTGACTGAACTGTGTGTGTGGTAATAATAATAATCATAATAATAACACCTGGGTGGAAAAAAATAATAATTAAATTGAGAGTGTGATCATTTTTGGATTCCTTGTAAAATAAGAGACAGCTACTCCTGGCAAAATTAAAATATATCAAATCAAACAAAATTCCAAAATTACATGAAATAAATGAATCAAGATCATTTGAAAATATGAACTGCATGTAATTTGTACTTTCAAAACTGAATGAAATCAAATACGATACCTTTTCGGATTTTGTGTTCTAGTTTGAGTTCAGGAGATATTTTGAGAGAAATTTTACATTACAAATGTTTATGTGAGCATTTGTCGGTTAATATAGTTTTTTTTGTTTTTTTTCACATGTTCTTTTTAATAGGTAACCCCCCTTTAGATGTATAATCTGTAGATCCTACAGTGCACACAAGACATGACAGTAAATGCAAAAAAGAACAAGCGAAATAAGAGAGGAGACACGGCAACAGTACGTCAAGGAAGTACAGCCAAAAATATCCCAAAACACAATCAAAAGACACAAAACAAAAAAAAAAAAATAGACTGTCGTCAATTTGATCACACCTTACAAGCACAGATCGGCCAGACTGGTAAGCGGAAAATAGATCGAGAAACAAAACAATTCGCATTTGTTTTTACAATTACCTGGCGGCCTTTAAATTGCCTCTCCCTGCATTCAGTTGTACCGTACAAGTGTCCCAAATGAATTGGCCACCAAGACTATGTTCCCAACATTCTCCTGGAGCAATTCAAATGTGTTTTTTTTCCCTCGTTATACACATGGAACGGTCACCCATCTTCCCTCACAAACGCTCTTTTTTTTTTTTTTGCCCACTCTGCAGTTTCGTCCCATTTCCTCAACTCAGCGTCCAAAAATCTTAGTGTGGCTTCGCTTCAGCTTTTCTACCTGCTTGCTTCCTAACATTTTTCTCCAACACACACACACGCACACGCACACGCACACACACACACACACACACACACACACACACACACACACACACGCAGTGTCTTCCTTGCCACATGCCCTCAAGGAGCGTAATCCCTGTCATATTGTCACATTACATGAGTTCAGATGCTAATGGGAGTTAATCCAGCTGCTGGTAAACCTGGACCGCTGCCCGAAACCTGCCCGTTCCCCATAACAGCTGTGCCTTGCACCGTCCATCATGCCAACTCGCCCCCACGGGGGAGTAAGACCTCTGAGCTGCTTGTGGGGGTTGGGGGGTTGGATTAAAGTACATATGTGAGAAGGAGCAGGAGGAAGATGTCCCCCTGTGCCATACAGTACAGATAGAGGAAGCGAAAAAAAATTGCCGCTATTTCATATTTTTCCATTTTTTTTAAAATTCAACAACTTTAGGGTCTTTTGTTTGGCTTTTAAGGTTCAATGTCCTCTTCTGTCGCTGAGAGGGATGGAGTCAAGTGGATGTCAACAGGCGGGCAAGGAATAAAGATGAGCTGTATTTAAATCAACACAAACTGTCAAGCAAAAACTCGAAACCGTAAGCCTTGCGGACAGCCACGAAGCAGCAAAAAAAAAAAAAAGGGAGGGGGGTGGGGGGGATGAAAGGATGAAGCAAAGTCAATTACGGTCATGACTGGCCCCTTCAAAATAAAAACTCCAACCCCACCCCCCCTTGCTCCTTCACTCAAAGGAGAAATGGAGAACGTAGTTAAGCTCCAGGGCTTTCCGTGTCTTATTGTTCCAATGGAGCTTTGCCGACAATTTAAGCATGAAACGTTCAACTGGCATTAAAAAGAACCTTGCAGTTTCAATAAAAAATCCACTTAAAAACCCCAAGCTGCATTGGTGGAAGGGAGCCAAGATTGGAAGGCTCTTCGAACAAAGTTGTTACCATTGTGATGGAGAAAAGGACCCGCTCCATTCCCACCCAAAAAAAAAAAAAAACGTGTTTGACGATGGCCGCAATCAAACTCACCGAACATTTTATGCTTTTGTTCATCAATTTGATGAAAGCGACATTAGAACAATGATTACCAAAATAGACTCACACTCTTCAAAATAATCCAATTTACTTTTATGGCATAAAAATCAACGTTAGCTCATGATAGCCAAGTTAAAAAAACAACAACATGTCATTTCTTTTTCCTTGCATGTGGTACACAGCAACAGTTTTGAGACTAGTCCAGTTCCAGCTTCTTTC
The DNA here is from genome assembly GCF_001891065.2 of Hippocampus comes. NCBI lineage: Eukaryota > Metazoa > Chordata > Actinopteri > Syngnathiformes > Syngnathidae > Hippocampus > Hippocampus comes. Next base: position 1,110,472 of record NW_017806074.1, read on the forward strand.
CCCAAAGTCGCTTAGGAAAGCCTCCAGATGCCACATTTTTTCTTGCTGCCTGATTGGACAAAATTCATCTCCCTAAAATGGCCTTATCAGGCCAAATATGAGCATTTTTCTCCCACTTCAAAGTGAGCAAAGGCCCCGTTCCCTGATGTCGTTGGATGATTACTCTGACCGATTAGAATCCAATTACAGAGAAGCGCAGACAGGAAACCGTTGTCCCCTTCCACTGCCGTTGCAGTTTTCAAATTCTACATGTCAAGGATATATTCAATACAGTATGGCTTTCTTAGTTTCCAGCTCTACTTTTTTTGGACGGTGAATTGAGGCGTGTACAGTGCAGAAAAAAAAAAAGCGGCATTAATTGGTCTGTTTCTGACCAGCCGGTTAGCTTAAGCCTGATCTTAATAAGGTGACAACATAGCACATGATATCTACTGCGCACAGCATCTTTTCACCACAGGACCATAAATCACAGTCATCTAAGTGTGCAGCACAGAAGCCTTCGCCACCCCAAACAGGCCGACTGCACGTTGGCAGAGCTTCCTTTCCGTGATGCCTCCACTTCAAATAAGAAGTGCAGAGTGGCTTTTCCAAGGAGCATCGAATATTACAATTTGATATCAAACGCTGCCATATTATGAGCATGAGAGGAGAAATGATGATTAAAAAGTCATCTCAGTTCATCACGGGAGCAAGAAATGTTTTGTTTTGGTATGTATTTAGATGTCCTGAGCCCCCACTCAAAAAGCTTTAAGGAGCTTCTGTTGGTCTGTGCCCGAATAGGAAAACTTTAGGTTGCTCTCATGATGGTAAATATACAAGTTTAATATTTGACGTAAAAATCCATCCATCCATTTTCTGAACCACTTTATCCTCACAAGGGTCCGGGGGGGAGGGGGTGCTGGAGCCCATCTCTGTTGTCTTCGGGCAGGAGGCGGGGGACACCCTGAACCGGTTGCCAGTCCATCAGAGGGCACAGAGAGACGAACAAGGATCCGCGCTCACATTCACACCTAGGGACAATTTTGAGTGTTCAATCAGCCTGCCATGCATGTTTTTGGAATGTGGGAGGAAACCGGAGCACCCGGAGAAAACCCACGCAGGCCCGGGGAGGACATGCAAGCTCCATACAGGGAGGCCGGAGGCGTAATCGAACCCACGACCTCTGCACTGTGAGGCTGATGCGCTTTACTGGCCTATCGGGCCGCCCTGAATTGAAAATGAAAGCTCGAAATATCTTTCTGTCCACTGTACAGCGAAAGTGTTCAGTGATTGGCTGGTGACCAATCCAGGGTGTTGTCCACCTCTCGTCCAGTCAGTTGGGACTGCCTCCAGTTCACTTGCAACCCCAGCTCTGCAGAAAATGGATGGCTAGATCTTCCAAATCTATTTTTTGCAACGTTGCATCTTTCTTTCAAAATATCGTGTTATTCAAGAATCACGTGTTTAGTCTGGCGATTCTTCTTTGTGAACGGAACCATTCATAGCGATGGAATCAGCATTACCGACAACACTAATTTAATTGGTACGTATCTGCTATGACAAAAAAATAAATAAAAAACAGGGCTGGCCATAATGCGATTGAGGCATCGTTTTCAGACATCGCTTATCAAATCAGGAAACGAGACAGACCCGGCCGGTGATACTTCACAATTGTCCCCGAGAGAGGACACATTCGCTCCGTGTTGACAAAAGGTCGACCGTTGACCCTCAAACACGGCGACGTTTGGTGAGCGAACGGAGCGACCCACTGTGTACTCAGTGCTCATCGCCGCCTTGTCTGTGTGTTCACGCCGTTTACTTTTCATCAGCCTGGGAAGTGAGAATGCTTCCTGACATCATTTACTCCCGTGACATGGAAAATATGGAACAATGTCATTTCTGGAGTTGCACAGCAGATGTAAATTGTGCCGTTCTTTCATTTCCAGGTCAGTACGTTTGAGAACGGTGACCAGAAGAGTCACTGACTAAACGCTATGGGGTGGGTCACTCACAATATGGCACCGTATTGTAATTTGGTACCTCCGTGGTACATCACAATGGCATACTTGAAGAAACAAAGACTTTTTTTTTCCCCATGAAAAAAAAAATTCAATTTTCTACAATACGCGCGGCAGCTCATGACGTGTTTCCAGTGGGAAGATTCGGAGGCGTACGAGCTGGCGACATCATTTGGAGGAAAAACGTGGCCTTTTGGAATAGGTATATTCAATATCTCGTAGTTGGTTCTTTTCAAGGTGGAAATATCATCCGAAGGAGGGGCTTTTTTCAAGACGAAATGAATTGCACCTCCGGCCAACTCTGCGGTGTGCCGGCCATGATGTTCAGCTTTTTCTGTTCTGTTTCTGGTGTCTGTGATGAGTCTGTCTCATAGTCTGTTGAGTTTTCATTACGTTTTGTGTATTAAAAGGGAAAAAATATATCTTTCAAATATTACAAGACACATCCATATTTGATCCACTCTCCATCGAGAGCCATTTAACAATGCCTCGCGACATAAGGTGAGCATCACAGCAAGGGAAAAACATTCCTGATGTCTCCTTTTGAACGCACTGTTGAAAGCCCTCAAGGGTAAGAACAGCACCCAACAAGACAGTGACACATTTTGAAGCTTTTTCAAAATGTGACTGGGTGGGGGCGGGGGTCAGGGGGGGGTGAAGAAAAGAATAAAACAGTTATTCAGATGAACAGACAGCGATTGAAGAAAAAAGGGGGAATCGAGCTCGAGTTCTTTCTGGTGATGGTCGGGGCTTATAATCTTAAAAAAAGAAAAAAAATTGTGGGTTCAAGGGCTGCAGGTTGAAAATGTGCACCAAGGCCGTTGGAAGTGAAAAATGTTGTTTGTGACGGATCCTCTATTGAGAAGAAGGAGGAAGCCTCTGAGGCAAATCTGTCATTAGCATTCAAAAAGGAACCACTGGGACTTGGAGGACAGAAAGAAAGCAACACACGCACACGCACGCGCACGCACGCACACACGCACACACAAACAACAACAACATTAGCCTAAGCCTCATTTGTGACAATGCAAGCACAATATTGAATGGATCATTCCGAGCACATGGATACACACCATGGACCACATTCATCTTTATACAAGTAGCCTGTAGTATCAGCTAATAAGTGTGCATTGTATTGGCATTTCTCCGCCATTGTGGTTCTCCGGATACATAGGTCACGGCATTCTACCAATCAGATGCGACCGGGAAGTATCAAATTTGCGGGAAAATATTGCATCATAATTGGGATACGTTTCTGATTTCATGAGAGTAAAGTCCAAATTTTGTCATTTTAAATGTCCTCATATTTCTGGAAAAGCCCACATTTTGCTCTTGTAATTTTAGTTCTTTGCAACAATAAGTTGCAGTGCGTCCTAATTTTACAAGAATACCATTTTCATTTTAGAAGAATAAAAGTTTCTTTACCACCATAGTAGAAAAGTAATTTTGCATGGAAAACTTTGCAATATGACTAAGAACCAAGTCATAATGCTACAAAAGGCCACCATTTTGCAAGAACAGAAAAAAAAAAAAATGAAGTCATGGTTCAGACTACAACGGAAGGGCCAATACAATTGTGATTTATCAAAAATACCTCTCAAAAGTGAGGATTAATCATTTTTTGTAAATGTAAAATGTAATATTTCAAGAATGAGACACAGCTTGTGAGAAAATAACTAAATTAAAGAAAACCCTTGCAATATAACTGGAATAAAGTCATAATTCAACAAAAAATACGCATCAGAAAAAACAAGAATACCATTTTCATTTTAGAAGAAGAAAAGTTTCTTTACCACCATAGTAGAAAAGTAATTTTGCATGGAAAACTTTGCAATATGACTAAGAACCAAGTCATAATGCTACAAAAGGCCACCATTTTGCAAGAACACAAAAAAAAAAATGAAGTCATGGTTCAGACTACAACGGAAGGGCCAATACAATTGTGATTTATCAAAAATACCTCTCAAAAGTGAGGATTAATCATTTTTTGTAAATGTAAAATGTAATATTTCAAGAATGAGACACAGCTTGTGAGAAAATAACTAAATTAAAGAAAACCCTTGCAATATAACTGGAATAAAGTCATAATTCAACAAAAAATACGCATCAGAAAAAAACATGTCCTAAACTTACGAGAGTACTGTTGTGACGTCACAAGAATAAAGTTGTTGTTTTTCAATGTTGGAATGTTTTAAGAGAATGGAGTCAGTAAATTTTATAAATAGGATAAGAAGCACATATCTTGGGACCCTCGTGATACAGTTCCTCTATTGAGAAAATGGTGTCCCTCTGGAGTCACTGCTCAGTCTCCTTCTGGTTATCATCTACATGCTTTATTCCGGTAATGTTGTTTGACTTTGACGAAATCTTTAGTTTAACCAAGCACTCCACTCATCCCATAGTTCACCTCTTTGATTTTGTCTGTTACCCTGCTTCTTCTCCGTATCCTCTTGCGTAACGTTTAGTTTAAGTCACCTTAGCTGTGCTTCCGACTCACAGTTTGAAAAGCGATGCACTCCTTTTTCATTTCGAGCTCTCGACTGACTTCAGAAGTCTTCTATTATGCTAAATTGCCATTATTATCATGTTCTGTTATTTGAGAGTGCGGGGAGCCACCAAAGATAGGCTTCTTGATAGATGTACACTACCTTACGAGGTAGATCAGCATGGCATGAAAATAAGCCTTGTGCTTTAGTATGGCATGTGGCGCACACCTGAGTGAGCACGATGGTGTGTTGTAGCGTAGCGGTCAGGCAAGCGTTCTGCAAAACTGCAGGAGCGATCAGCCGGCACAAGTGGGACTTCTTTGCCTTGCCTGCTGGCCTTCATTCTGTTGTTTGTGCGAGACTAAAAGAAGAAGTTCACTCTTTAGTGCACTGCTAGCGGAGTTCTCCAAAGTGAGGATTGCCGGTAAAAAGTGTGAATGCGTTACACGCTCCGCAGAGAATACCAGGAGAGCAACAACACGTGCTTTATTATGCACACACACGCACAAACGCAAACTGCAGAGGAGTTTGATGTTGTTGAGTCCATTGAATGGTAAACACAATGAGGTGTATTCCTGTAATGAGGGAACCTGGAGCGATATTGATCACATGCTTTGCTTCAAGAGGACCCTCTTTCAGTCCTCTGGAGCCCACTTTATCCACATCTTTGAATAAAGAAAGAAAGAAAGAAAGACCGAAAGAGCAACAGGCAGCAGCCTCATTTGCCCCCCTACTTTTTCCAATCACACCCATTTTCGACCGCAACGAAAAGGGGGCAAAAAAAATTGCCCACTCCCACTAGAATGAACATAGGAAAATCGGCTGGCAGAAATACTCATTAGAAAACAACAGAGAAGTCATACTACTGCAAGAAAAATTGTACGATACAACGATGTGAGAATTATGTTGATGGAATATTTATAGAAATACAATTTAAAAAAAGTCCTTGAATAAAGTAGTTTTACGGAATTTTAAAACTTATTGCGTTATGAAAGCAAGTCTTTTTCTACAAAAAAAGTCAATATTAAAAAGAAAATGGAATATTTTAATGTAATATATTAATACATAATTTGAAAAAAGGTATGTACAACTGCTATAATTAATCCTTAATGTTATGGGGGGGGATAAAATCTTAAAAAATGCAATTTAAAAAAAGCTCCTGTATGATGAGGACTTTTTCTGATTGTGTCTTATTTGCTCAAAAACATTTTGGGAGGCAAGTGGTGATTTTACCACATTACAATGTGAAAATAATAAAATATTGCGCCATCAAAAAAAAAAAAAAAAAGGACCAGCAAGGAGTTGTCATCTGAGAAAAATAAAAAAACTTGGAAATGTATGACCAATGAATTTAAAAGATTTGAATTTTCACAATAACGTCATTTTATTTTCAATACAGTTTTCTGGTCATTACTTGTCATTTCAAGGCGGTCCTTCGTCATGCCATGAATCGTTTGCGTTCACTTTTGTCACCATATTGCTTCCCCTCTTCCTCTTCTGTTTCCACATATCAAACTCCTTATTTATGTAAATCCATTCACTGCTGGAATGAAGCTTGTCTAATATCCCGAACACTGCTGCAATTCATGCCGTTTCTTCTTGCCGAGGGTAGAATAATGAAAATGTAAATAGTGTTAAGCTGGGGGAAGGCTTAAAAACAGCCTCCTAAATGACAGCGCAGAGTAGCTGGGCCGACGGGGAAGCCACGTTTACGGCTTTAAAAGCCGCCGTAAAAGACATTGCCGACGTGGCGGTCTTCGCATATGGCAAGCTAATCAAGCGCCAAGTTGGGGGACAAGTGGAAGGGGGGGGGGGTCTCCTCACCCGAAAAAGGCTTTATACGAGCCACATCACAACCGACTGCTTCATTCATTCATTCCGTCACATTAGCCTTCCTCAGTCAAAACCTGACAAGTGGAGCTTTTTCAACACATCACCAGGATAAACCCTTTTAGAGAAAAGGACGCCATTGTCACTTAGACTACCTTGATCGCTCGCGACGCTTTTTTTTTTTCTTCATCACGATCGTACTTATGAACGAGAGGGTGAGATGGAGGGTGGTGTCGAGCTACATTGGAGAGGAGGATTTGGGAGGGCTTCCCTTGAGCTTTGCATTCAAAGCGAGTGGAGAAGGCTTGGGGAGGAAAGAGGCGCGAAGGACACCTGCAGCAGGGAAGGCAGGCTGAAAACATTACGATTAATTCGTGAAAACTGAAGGCAAACTATGATCAGGATCAAGTGTGAAATTTTCAAGAAAAAAAAAAATGATCGTGTTGGGGGGGGGGACGAAATACTGCAAGACATAATAAAATGAGATGCTGAAAAAGTCATTTTGCAAGAATCAAACGTTGCAATGCTACGAGAGTAGAGCTGTCATTTTGTCGGGATGAAAATGCAATGCATTAAATTTTACGAGAGTTGAGGAAAGTTGGATGTTACGAGAATAAAGTAGGATGTGACACAATAGTCAGAACTGTATGTAAGCAAAGTTGAAATATTCCGACAGGAAAATTACTAACCTCCGTAAAGTTGGAATGTCACTGACATGAAGACAGGATTCTTTTGACAATTGTCAGAATTTTGCCAGAACAAAATTCAAACAATAAAACGATGATTAATCCACTGGATATCTGAATAAAATGAAAATATGCATGAGGGTAAATTTTTATGTTATGTTGAGGATTAAGTTGGAAATTTAGAAGCAAAAATGTTGGACTAAAGTTGTGATTTTATGGCGAAAAACAATGGAAATGAAGATGAAGAATGAAAAAAGAACGTAACATTACAATGACATCATAATGTAACAAGATTAAGGTTGAAACAAAGCTGTAAACAATCAAATTTTGTTACAAGTAAAAAAAAAAAGTAGCAAGAAAAAGTGAAAAAAAAACATGACAAAAAAAAAGCTCATTTTGTGATGATAAAAATGTAATTTATTATCATATCTAGTTGAATACAGTCGTATGTTAGGAGAATAAAGTCATTTGGCTGGTTGAAAGTCCTAATAGCGGGTGAACAATGATCTATTTGAAGCGCTGATTAAGACTGAAGCCAACGATAAGCGTTGCTCCACCGCGGGCGAACCGAGCACTCTTCGGTGTCCTTTCCCTTTTGTGTTCGCTCAACCTTGGGATAACTCCGCATTAGCACATCAGGCTGTTAAGTCAATCCCAGAGCTGCTCGGCCAAACGCGTGTTGGCTTGATCTTTGGTTGTTAAAAAAAAAAAAAAAACCCTGCCAGGCTGGCGAGTTAATCCCAGAGCAGAGCGGCCCAATCAACTTGTCAGGCTAGACATGGCCGTCAATAACGCATTTAGGTCAAACACGAGGCAATGAGGAGGACTAATCCTCTGGGGGGGCCCCACCTAGCCAATCACGTCTCCAGCAGCCGGCGTCTTTTGAATGACAACGTATGAAATCAACACACAATAGGCCACTTCCTTGGATAACGTACCATATATACGCATACAAAAAAAAAAATTCTAAATCGATTGTTACGCCAGCGATGTGCGGGAATGAAAGGTTATTGTGCAGTCACCGAATCCACCCACATGTGCAAAGGCACACAGAAAAATGAACCCCGGCGTGACAGGCAAGCAGCCATGAAGGACGAGGGAGGCGGCACCGTGGCAACCAGGAGCTGAGCGTGCACGCGCCAAAAAAAAAAAAAAAAAAAGATTAAAAAAAGAAAAGTGAAACAGAAAGTAAGGGGGCAGGCGTTGTGGAAAAGCAGTTGTTATAGTGATAACGGGAGGAGATACAGTTGTCACGGTGATGAGGCGGCAATTGATGTGGCGCATAATTCGCTCGCTACCTTTTCATATACACACACACACAAAACAAACGATACACAAAGAAGACAACGCGCTACTGTAATACGAAGACTCTCATCCGTACTCTCAAGATTCCTCCCCCGCGTTCTAAAAACACTTTTTGCTAAGAGGAAAAAGAAACTTTGGACACCAGAATGCACTGCCGCGGTTTGCGATAGTAAGAAATATGCTCATCAACTGCAGTTCCGCATAGATTAGCCGGGGGCATTTGTTGACTCAACTGCAGATGGGGAAGGCATCTATGAGGTGAGAGGTCTTCTTTGTATATGTTTTTGGCAAACAGTGAAGTGCCTCTTGAGTGGGCTACAGGAAGTCAGGTCTTGCCTGATTTTAACCCTTTGAGGGACAGTGGTTACTACAGTGGACAGTGTAGTGTTATCACGTTATCGTATTTTCCACACTAAAAGGCGTACTGGATTATGAGGCGCACCTTCAATGAATGGCCTATTTTGTAATTTTTTCCATACATTGGACATTATAAGATGCAATCTACAATGCATCCACTAGATGGAGCTATGCTCCAGGAAACACCAACAGAACGATCAGATGTCAGTAAAACGCATTTAATAAAGCAGCGTCACAGTTCACTTAACCAACAGCAAGTTATAACGTTGACTCGTTAACGTTGAACTCTCTTGCCACAGCTCTATTCCCGCCTTCAACTGCGTAACTGATCGCCTTAAGTTTGTCTCGAGCAAGGAGCCGTTTTGGGGTCGAAATATTACCGTAATGGCCATACACAAGGCACATCGGATTTTAAGGCGCGCTGTGAGCTTTTAAGAAAATGGAAGGCTTTTAGGTGCGACTTTTAGCGCGGACAATACGATACAGGTTATCGTTATTGCTGCATGAAAGGGTTAAAACAGGAAGTCAAATGCTACGGACAACATTAAGTGCAAAATATGACAAAAATATGAGTGCGGGATTCATTGATTGACTGATGTTCAACGCTGAGGTTTAGCGATGCAAGATCTTGCTTAGCATCGGAATTTTTGGCGGGAATCTGGAGATATATTTTGAACGACTTCTTTGATCCAGTTTCAAATGATTCTTGACTTTCAAGCGTTCACTGTATCTCCATTGTTATATCGAGAATCGTGGACTGTCGATGTATCAGCAGGGGTCCATTCCATTAAGTGCAAGCACTCACACGAAAGATAATATGTAAGTGCAAAGATAGCAGTTGCTAGGCAGCACGGCAACCAATGACAAAGTGTCCATCTAATCCTTCCGTGCTGTTGCCTTCACTTGCGAAGCACGTTTGAAGTTGAACTAACACCGCGTTGGATGAAAGTAAAAGATATTTCAAGTGTTGGTGTGATGAGCTGAACGTGCAGCAATGCTACACATTTTGCCAGCGTAAAAGAATCAGGGGTGAGAAAAGTTGGAATAATTACACAGAAAATAGGTGCTGAAAGATTCGTATTGGAGAAATGCAACTTTTTTTTTTTTTTTACCAGTGAGTGTATTCAAGTTTTGAATAGAGAATATAGAGACTGGTACCTGGTCTTAAAGAGACTTTTTGGAACTTTTTATTTTATTTTTTGCAATTTTTTTTGTCTTGATGCTTTCCTTAGATGAGCAATTTGGTGTTGTTATTCATGTTGGAAAAACAAAACGAAAAATGTAAAATATTTGTTTCTACAATATTTCAAACACAAATTGGATGTAAATTAATCTGTTCCTTCTGTTAAAAAAAAAGAAAAAAAAAACGACTTTTCAACTTAAAAATAAATGATTCTTATAAAAAACACATTGAAGAATTATGTCAATAAGAGATATATCTTAAAACAAAACAACAAAATGTTTGAAGGAGATAAGTTCTTTGAAATAGCTCCAAAATGTTATCATCCAAGAATATAAAATCAAAGCCATATTCAGATAAACATTGATAACCAGGAATTGGTTCAAAAGTAAACTCATCATACTAAATCTAATAAATAAATATCGACATTTGAAACTGAATTGCTGTCAAGGTTATGAAGGCATTTTGAACACATTTTCACACGGTATTCAGCAGCACCGCTAACAAACAAACGACGACACAAATATTAGTCAACATGAAGCCGCTTGTCAGCATTTTCACAAAAGCGCCTTATGACTCTCCTTAAGCCTCACTCAACATTACCAATCAATCTTTAAAAGAGCCACATTTTATATTGCATTACACATTACGTTTTATGACATCGCTCGTGCCGCAAAAACACAAACTACTTCTTCGGCATCACAATTGCTTCATTATCAGAGGAGACCAGGACGCATCATCTGTCTACATTACTAGAACGCCTTCCACGACACACACATGCACTCGCGCTCGCACGCACACGCACGCTCAAATGCACATGGGTCATGTCAACCATCCATTTAAAAATAATTCCAGTAGCACACTGCCTTATTATTGAGAGAATCAGACCATGTCGTCTGTGTTGTTGCCACGCCAACCGCAGATCATGAACACTATAGGAGCAAAGGTATGGAGACTCATCCTTATATGTTGGAACGTTTTTATCGCTAGCTGATATCGAAGGATAAAACGCAGACGAAGTGGGAGGATAGCCTAAGATGACAGGAATGTACCATTTGTGGTCCCGGGTTGATTAAAGTATTCTTTTGTTACTCAAAGTGGGAAAAAAAAAAAAATGACATCTGTGTGTGAGTGCCATATGTTTGTTTGTATGGACTGCGAGTTAGGAAATGAGCCACTCTCTGGCAACAGTTCACAGGACCCCACCAACTATTAGGTTACGTCCTACTTCACAGCAAATGACGCAAGAAAAACAGGACTGTCGCATTTTTCATTCGACGGAAAAGGAATGGATCCATTTTGAGGAAATAGCAAAAAGGGTCCGTCAGATTTGGTTGCTCGTTTGTTAGCTAGCAGGCCACTTTGTATGTCATAGAAAAAGACTGGATTGCAGGTATAGCGCCACACCGGGGTTGGGGGAGAGAG
>NW_017806074.1:1121837-1124326 GCF_001891065.2 Hippocampus comes
TTTATATTGATTTTCTGAAATATAATTTATAACGGGCGGCCTGGTGGGCCAGTGGTTAGCGCGTCAACCTCACAGTGCAGAGGTCGTGGGTTCGATCCCAGCCCCCGACCTCCCTGTGTGGAGTTTGCATGTTCTCCCCGGGCCTGCGTGGGTTTTCTCCGGGTACTCTGGTTTCCTCCCACATTCCAAAAACATGCATGGCAGGCTGATTGAACACTCGAAATTGTTCCTAGGTGGGACTGTGATGGCGGGTGTTTGCTCGTCTCTATGTGCCCTGCGATTGGCTGGCAACCGGTTCAGGGTGTCCCCCGCCTACGATCCGAAGACAGCTGGGATATGCTCCAGCACGTCCCGCGACCCTTGTGAGGATAAAGCGGATCAGAAAATGGATGGATGGATCTTTATAACTGATATTCTTTGCACCCGGATGCCACCTCTCGTCCCGGGGGAGAACAAAAAAACCTGGACCTGTCGCTGCTGCACTGTATAATTTTTGATTGTTTTGTGGGGGAAGGACATTTGTAAGATTGGAACGAATAAAGAGCATTTCATTTCAAAAGTACAAATAATTTGATATAAAGATATGTTGAGCTACGAGTATGGTCACGGAACAAATTAAACTCGATCGGCAAGGCACCGCTGCGTAAGTACTCGGTGGTTTGAGAGTTAAAATCGATCGATCTAATCTCTGTCTATGCTCTCCGTATTATTGCGAACACGGGTGAGTCCGAACAGTTCGGCGAATTCAAATCTTGACAGAGGCATAATTTGCCATGTTTATTAGCCAAAGAAAGCGGGGCAATATCAAAGTCAATCACACACACACACACACACACACACACACACACACACACACACACACACACACACACACAAAGCAATAGGTTGTGGATTGATCACATGCAGATGCCGCCTCGCTCCGAGGCGACGGGGGCCGCAGTCTGGCTCGCTACAAGAGAGCCATTTAATCTCGGGCCGCCTGCGCGTGATCAATCTCTCGCCTGTGTTACCGCAGCGCCGGCCATTCCTCATCATTTGGAGAGCGAGCTATTGACCGCGCCAGGACAACCTCCTGAGTGCATCTCGCGGATGCCGACGTGCTGTACTGTCAAAAATGCCCTTTTGTTTCAACCGGCGCCTCCTTATACATGGAAGCACACATGCTGCGTTGTCAACAGCAGTTATGAGTGAGCCGCCCTATTGACATCAATGGCTGTGATCCGTACTCCGTCAATGCGGCCCGTGTTTGTAATTCCTGCTTAGTGGTCAAATCGGTGACCACGCATCAAATTCTTTTGAAATGTGTGTCGAGTAAAAAGCTGCGCGTGATCAATCACGCCCTTCACGAGTGACAGGAATCTTATACAAGAGTACACGTATGTCAATATGTGCATTTCACGAGCCAATAAACTCCTAGCGCTCTTTCCCCGTGGCTAAAATAACAGGTGATTGTTGTTTTCCCACAACGCATTATTTGTCTCGCCTCGTATCACCTCGCATTGAATTTGAAAGGAGATTCATTTTAACTAAGAGGAGACTGAGGTCAGCAAGTCCTAAAAATAGCACCTCATAGTACCTGGTATAGTCTACTCTGGTATTTTAGATTTTCACGCAGAAGGAACTGTTCCATCGTTCCTCAAGTGACAAAATAAAAAGAGAATAATTGGCAAAATAATAGCATTTTGAGTATGTTGGATGATTTGTCCATTTGCCAGTGCAGAGGCCATGTAAGATGGCCCAAGTTTTCTAATTGGTGGAAACAACTTCATCGTGATTTCTTTGTTTGCGAGTGGGCTACTTTTGTGACAGTGACGAATCAGCTTGACCAGTCAGAGACCAGCAGTGGTTGACATCAGCCATATGGTATCGATTTTAGAATCCCGGCTGACCAGCTCCTAGAATAGTACCTCCATTAACCTGGTGTGAAATAGTACTAGGAATTTTCGAGGAGGGTGAACAGTGCCATCGTGACTCCAAATTGAGCGCGATAGGTAGTTGCATTGAAAATGGAGAATAAATGCTTAGACTTAAGGAGGTGTGCTGTATAGGTGAGAGGCGGGAGAAAAGGTCTCACTACGCTTTTATTTATATTTGCCATTTCAGCTATCTGCTCCAGAGGAAACGTATGGGCTGGCAAAAAAAAATTGGGGTTGACCGGAAAATTGCGGCGATATGATTTGAGGGCGCCTTGACAAATGAATTAAACAAGTGACCGGCGTCCTCCACTCACTTTCTGCAGCATCAGCCTGAATCACCCCCCCCCCCTCCCAGTAGGAGGACTTCATCCCCCACACTGCCTTGGGGCCATGTCAGATTTACAGTTATCCATGACAGGCTCTTATCGGGGATTTGGAGCGGAGACTTTGCAGAGTCATCGAGAACATTGGCGGGGATCGTTTTTATCCCTTCCCAGAGAAACAGCGAGAGATCAAGTTTGGAGTTGAACAGTACATACGCACACACACACACACACACACACACGTCTATAG
>NW_017806074.1:1124374-1132733 GCF_001891065.2 Hippocampus comes
CACACACACACACACACACACACACACACACGCACACTCCTGACATGGTTGATAAGTCCTGGTGGGAACAACTGGGTAGCAAGACTGTCATATCAGCGCTTGTCAACAAGCCAGTTGACATCAGTGGCTTTTGGGAACAGGGAAGTACCAAGAAAAAGAACATTTTTAAGACATATTTATCCAGTTGCACGTAGGACGCCATCAAAATAAACTGGCTTACTGCAGATTGTGCCAAGTCCTTGACTTGCTCTCTCATCTAAATCCACGTTCAGAGGATTCTGCTAAATAAGTTTTGTAGTTTTCAAAAAAAAAAAAAAAATGGGCATTTGTGCAGTCTTGGCTGCTTCGTACAAAATGAACAATAAAATGGAAAAATTGAATCATGAATCAAATATTAACATAAATGTATTGTTCCAAGCAGTTGCCAATGTAAATGTACTTCGTTTTAACAATAGAATGCCATAAAACACCACACGGTGCCATAAAAGGCTGCAGGTGCCATAAAAAAGGTGAGGAGTTTTGCTTTATTTTATTTTTATGACGCAGCCGTAGAGGTCTCTTTGCAAAGTGAAATCAATTAAAATGATTGCAAATGTAATCACTGTAAATAAAATGTTTTATGAGCCTGTAATGACTTGATTCAAATTTGTCGTTTTGAATTGCATGAACTGTGAGCTGTGCTGTATTTTTTTGCACGAGATCATGTTTGAAAGAGACGGTTGACCAGGTAATGATATTCCAATGAATTTACCTGCAAGGTTTTATTTAATTTTCTTCTCTTTTCGAGGTTTCAAGGAGATTATTTTCGCTATTTTCATCATTCAGTTTGTTTCCTGGGGCACAGCGCAGAAATAATTGGGTGTTAAAATGTAATTTCCAGAATGCCTTGTGCATAAATCAGAGCAGCCCAAAAAAAAAAAAAAAAAAACGTCAGAAATCCATCAAATTCGCTGCAAAACAAACACCCTTTTTTCTCCACTTTACTTTGGTTGTACTAAATCATTGTCATATAATCAGTTTAACATTGGTCACTGTTTACTTTGTTAAATGTTTTTATGGTAAAGTGCACAAAGGAGCATTTGGAAATTTAACATCCACTTGTAAGGCGTTGGTTGGTAGGTGGGACAGTTCTGTCTCAAACAAATGAAACATGATTCACCCTACTCACCAGCACATTGATGAATGTAATTTTCATCGCCATGACGACCGGGACCAAAGCTGAAGTGTTGCGACCAGATGGATATTTCAGCCAGCCTAACTGCTAATTCAATGATGGAAGAACTCAGTGTGGAGTTATTTTGTAAATGAGCTGCACTGACATATCACGATCTGGAAAAATCCGAGAGGTGTTCACTGAAACACATCCCAAGGTTTGTCGTTTGCTATCGATGCCGCAAGATGACAACAAAACAATTTTTGATGTTAGACGAGGCTACGGCCTGAGCAAAGGAATCTGCTCTCCTCATGTCAACATAGTTCATTGACTACAAAATGGCGTCAAAGCATTATTATTATTATTTATTTATTTTTTTTACTAAACGTGGTTTTGGTCTGAATATAAAGAAACGGCAAATGGGTGGAAGGGAATTCTAAAATTTCTGGGGGAAAAAAAAAAAAATTGATGATGTACTCTTTGAACTGACTGGCAAACATCAGCCATACAGTAACACACTCAGCCTATTCTTGCGCATGAGTTGTTCACTCATCCCTGCAGCCTGTGTTTAAAAGCTATTATTCTTCGCGAGCGGGCCTTGGATGTGCTCACTGGTGTGTACTGTCTGCTGCTTTCATGAAATGCATAAATAGACGGGGCAATCATGTTGCCCTTTTTTTTTTATACTGTTCTCCCTGTATAGGCCAGCTGAAGTGGAGAGGCTTGGAGGGCAAAGAGGAGGCCTACAATTACTAATCCCGCACATTTGCCGCTTCACATCCCGGCAAGGGCGAGGTGGTATGAGCGGAGGGTGATGACGACCCTGCATGATGATTCGATTCAACCTCTGTCCAACCTTTTGACTTGACTGACACTGATTGATGGACCATGTAAACACTCTGCACCTGCTCAGCCAGTGAGAAAACCTTAAAACTATGTCCAACCATATGATGTTATAAGAAGCTTATGACACTATAAGGAATTCAAGGCCCTTGAATGCACAGTTGTGTGTGTGTGTGTGTGTGTGTGTGTGTGTGTGTGTGTGTGTGTGTATATATGCACCCCCACACATACATGTAAAGAATATACGAATATATCTATATCACTATACTCGAATTTACTGTCTCGCTACATATATAACGTCACTGCTGTCTTTCGTCCACGCGGGCCTCACCAGCATTCATCTTTTCAATCCGACACTTGGAAACAGTTCAGGTCATTCAAAGGAAGAGCAATTTAAGGTTTATCAGTGAAGCTGTCGCAAACTTGTAATTGGGTTTGTGAGAATGACCAGGACCTCACTTAAACAGCCCATGTCTGGTTTCATTAATGTTTTTTTTTCTTTTTTTTTGTAGCGCTCCAACCAAAAGGCGGACCCTTGTCTGAATGGGGCAGATAAGCCTGTGATGGAGAGTCTGATGGATGGAGCCTGATAGCTTGTGTCTGTCAGATAGCTACCAGAACGAGCCTCTGAGGCGAAGGCGCTGGCTATCATGCTCTCATTTAGTGGCTGGGGGTGTTGGGAGAGGTAAGCCCTTTATTAGAGGCAACATTAAAATTGTCTAAAATTAAAAAAAAAAAAGAAAAAAAAAGAAAGATTCTTAAGTGCTTGGATGCTTGTGTCTGAAATTGTAGGGCTAAGGAGGGCTTAAAACGTTTTTATGACTTTTTCCTATGTCTGTTGAGCATGATTTATACGGAGTTTATTGTTTTTCTCCTAAGATTTAATTTTTCCCATTACTTTTTTTCCCATTCAATATGTTCATCTATTGATGTACTACTACTCCCACTGATACCAAATAATCTGTTTTATGTAAAAGGGGAGTTTCAAACAAAATAAAATGTATCCTCAACTCAATTAAATGCATGATTTAATTGATTTTTTTATTCAGAAAAAAATACCATTAGTCATAGATTGCAGTGCAAGTCAAGTGAAAGTGAGGTTTGAAATTAAATCATAAAACATTTTAAATACTATAATTTACATTTACAGTAATAGTTTTTAAATAATTTATATTTAATTTATCAACCTCATCAGCCTATGGCGAAAATGGAGTTGAGTCAACCCTCGTATCTCTTTTGAATCCTCCCTTCCACATCATACCAGTACAGTGATAAAATATGTAAAAAAAAAAACCAACCTCTGGCTGCTTTTGTTTTATTTCATTTTTTATGAGTATTAACAGATTCTTATTGCGAAAGTTGCCAAAGTCATAATTGAGCCTGCATGTTGATGGAAACGCAAGTGACTGTTTTCGGGGCATGTCATTTTGTATTGATCACCAGAGCCACTGAATCGAATTCTTGTTGTTGTTTTCAGGCACTTCTACAATTGTATTGGACAATATGATATTGTTTACAATATGCAGCTGTCAAATCCCGTGACTGTTTGATGTTGAGGAACACGATGGTATATTCATGAGGAATGCTAGCTCTTGATTAGCAGCTAATTGTTCTGGCTACTACTATCATCGCTTTCCTAAAAGTGCTCATCTTGATGTCTCGGCACCGGGGGCATAAAGCGCTGCAATGTTTGGTCTTTAAGCGACAGTGTTTGTGCCATCGTTGGCCTACTTATGCCACTTTGAGGATTATCAAGTCTAACATGTACCTAGGGGGCGTTAATCAGGCTGAGACGAGGCAAACAGTGAGGAAAGGAGAAGATTTCCCTGCATGGGTCCCACGCTAAGGGGGGGATGGATGGCCAGCAGCATTTTAAGGAAGGATCTTTACGACATGCTTCAAAGTGACACAATTCCAGCTCAGATATTTCTTGTGGTATTGCGAAGACAAAAAAATAAATACATAAATAAAAAAAAGAAAAAAACATCTCGCCTAGAGTGTAGCATACAGTATGTTCAGTCATGCTAGCAATGCTAGTATGTTCTTGCTAAAATGTGTGTCTTGTTTGTAATTAGCTCAGATTTCTTGAGCACTCAAAATTTGCCATATTTTAAGTGTAACACGCCTCTCATGCAAAGTCAGTTGGGATCATCTCAAACTCATCCGCCTTCTGTAATGAGAACAAGAGCTACAGAAATGGGATTGATGGTTAACTACTTCTGGGTTGTGACTGCCCAATGCTGACACTTGATTCGTTGTTTAAGTGTGTTTCAGGTAATGGAAGCACAGTGAGAAGGCTCGCTTGGAAAGAAATCTAAATAGCCATGAATGGGAATTGACCTGCAGGGTAAATCCAGTCTTTGATATGGAACATGCAAAGTCTGTGCAGATATAATTGGACAATCGCAAACCAGCACAGGCAATCTAAGCCAATTGATATCCAATTGTGCAAGGTCTGACTGGTCATTAAAAGCCGAGAGCTGGAATTGAGGGAATAAGAGACACTTGCACACCTTTGGCAAACTCATTAAGTTGCAGTAATGCAGGTGCAAGCTTTCTGACTTGGCGCCGAATGATCTTCCGTACGCTTCATCGTGGGACTCTATAGAGAAATCGGGGAAGAATATCAATGGAACAAAAAGTGTCTCCTGAGGGACAATCCGGCCTCCATAGCTCATCTTTCCACAATAACTATTATCGGTAGAGAATCCTGAACTGCTCTTGCAATTCTGTATGAAATGAGAATGGGAGAATTCCCGCCGGCTTTCGAATGCTGTTGAAACAATGCAAGAAACAATAATCTCCCCTTTTCCTCATGGTGAACCTTACTTATTGCGTAAAGGGCAACAGCTGCTTATAAATGACATTGCCCCAGGTGCATGTAAGGAGCCAGAGGTGGTCACTTGAAGTTAATTTAATAGAGGCCGTGAAAGTCCGGCCGCTCCATCTCCTTCACGTGCGGCACATGAAGACAAATGTCCAAAACCTTTGAACCAGAAAACAATCTCCCACCAGGGGCTTTATCAGCCAATTCATCTCCTTTAGCACGACGCTTCATCTTAAACATGGACAGCCAACCGGCAGATTTGCTCAATCTGTCACTGACTAATAATGCTGAGGAGCGTAGAGCACGAGTCCCATTCATTTGCCATGGCAAAGTCATCCCTTCAAATTAAGAGCCAAATACTACAATAACGCACCTGTGCTCTGACTGAAAACACAATTTTTTAAATCTTTTTTTTTTTTATCGCATCTTGTCTGAGCCTGCATTTCTGGGATCCCAAAAACATTATTCGGTTTGGTTCCGAACATAAGAAAAACCTTTCAAAGTGCCAAGCAACACAGTGAGCACTGTCAACTTTGACCCTGAGCTCGTGATTTTATTGACTTCCTCTGCTATCAGTAGTTGACCGAGAAACCCAGCGGACCGGCTTGATTGGTCTGAAGTGGTTCCTTGCCTTTAATCCAGATGGGAATCCTCCACAGAAGTGAGCCGAGCAGCACACGATCACTCAGGTGCAGCAACCGGTTAAGTACGGACACACCGTGACAAACGATGGTTCAAATTAAAACACGCCGTTGAATTCCAGTCACTCAATATGTTGTCTTACGGCACCCTCACACAACAGATGAGTAAAACGAGTGATTATCACAAGGTAACTAACATTGCAACAAATATGTTATCTGTAGTGGTACATATGTGCTTTCAAATTAAAGTCCTGTAAAAAGAGTTTGATTTGATTTCCAAAGGAAATACCAGGCATGCTTGTAATCACTGATTAATCAGTCAGAATTTTTATTTTGTTTAATTAGTTAGAAATTTGGTCAATGGTGTGGAATAGATTGTTAGCATTACTAATATTGGCTAAATGAAATGTCCATCTTATTCACTATATCACTTTTTGACTGAGAGACCATCAGGCAGCGTGAGATGCTTTACTGCGGACACTTTCAATTTCAGTGATCTCTTGACGTGTGACCATTTTTACTGTTATTGAGCATTTAAAATGTTATACCAGCATTCGATTTATAACATTTCATTAAAAAAAAAAAAGTTTTGAGGTGCAGCGGAATCTCTAAATCCGGAAAGAAGGGAGCCGATGCGTTGAGATTTAAAAACATGTCGTGGATGTCACACATGATAGCGGTTCAAGTTTTGATTCGTGTGACACCAAGGGTGTTCTACCATTGAGGTTCCAATGCTTTTGGTGTCGAATCTGTAAAATCTCACACCTTTCATGCACTTCCAAACTGACTTGAGGAGGCGAACACCATTTCCAGGTCAGACTGTGTTTGTGGAAATGCATAAATTATGCATTTGTTGCCCTTCTGCTTTCTGAGTGCAGTAGCCGATGTTGAGTGAAATGTTTCGCTTCGGATTGCCGTGTAAATTCTCAGAAATGGCTTCTCAGGAAAAACAAAGTTGCGTTGGATGGATAAAAAGATAGATATGTCTGAGTGGTCATTAAAAGCCGAGAGCTGGAATTCAGGGAATGAGAGACACTTGCACACCTTTGACAAACTCATTAAGTTGCGGTAATGCAGGTGCAAGCTTTCTGACTTCAAGCTGAATTGTCTTTCGTACGCTTCATCCTGGGACTACATAAAGAAATTGGATAAGAATATCAATGGAACAAAAAGCGTCTCCTGAGGGCCAATCTGGCCTTCATCGCTGATCTTTGCGCAATAACTATTCATGGTGGAGAAGTGCTGAACTGCTCTTGCAATTCTGTATGAGAAGAGATTTGGAGAATTCCTATCGGTTTAGGAATGCTCTGTACACAATGCAGGGAACAATAATCTCCCCATTTCCTGATGGTGAACCTTACTCTTTGCGTAAATGGCAACAGCTGCTTATAAACGACATTACCCCAGGTGCATGTAAGAAGCCAGAAGTGATCACTTGAAGTTAATTTAATAGAGGCCGTAAAAGTCCGAATAGCTAGCTCGCTACGTATCTAGCTAGCTTGCTTCGCTTGCTAGCTCGGTCCATCGCTAGCTAGCTCGATACATAGCTAGCTAGGTATATATAGATAGATAGATAGATAGATAGATAGATAGATAGATAGATAGATAGATAGATAGATAGATAGATAGATAGATAGATAGATAGATAGAAGTGAGCACTGAACACGAGTCACCTTGTGGCCACCAACATAAAATTCTTCACTTTAATTTGGAAAAGGGAGCATCAAAAATGACCTCAAGCAATAAGCCACATGCTGCTTCACCGAGTTTAGGTCTTCTCAAAGAGCTAAAAAACAAACAAACAAAAAAACCTAAACCAAAACCTCTCATTTTCAGTTAGGTTTTTGCTCCCCATTTTCTCTTGTGACCTTTGCATTTGTTACCAATTGATACTCAATTTGCTGGCATTTAGAAAACAAAATGACTTGACGTTAACCCCTGGCGACCCAGTCGCTCCCAAATTGGATCATTTGGGAGCTGTCACTCACTGCAGATTGAGGCGGGTCGAGCTAATGTCACTTTTCCACACCTGACAATTTGACTATACAAACCCAATGCCTTTAATTTGTTGCCATGAAGGCCAGTAATATACAAAACATTAATGCAACACCTATCAACTATCTGTAAATGATATCATGGATGTGTCTTAAACCCTTTCATGCACCCTGTAAGCTGCCCACTGTAGTAACCGCTGTCCCTGAAAGGGTTAAGAAGCCGTGCCAAAAATTTCAATGAAAAGATATTCCCATTAATAAGAATCATATTCCTTTTAATAGGAATTTGGAGGAAAACATGGTCTTTTGTAGGATTCAAAAAGACGTTGCCTGGAGCGTTCTCACAATAAAAATGAGAATAATGGAGAAGCATGGATTGAGATAATAATATCTATTAAAACTATATTGTGCAGTCTATTGCCATTTCCAAATGTGTCATTGACAGCTTTAACTGAAAATTTGGTCAGGCTATGATTCATTTTATGGCATAGTTATAATCCTTATCATGATCGTGTAAGTGGGTGAGCTAATTTAAGCAATGTAATTTAAAATATGTAGAAACATTCCATCAAGACGTTTTAGGTGAAAAAAATAAATAAACCTTCAAAAACATTCCTGGAATTGACTGATTAAAATGTGTGCTTTGGCTTGTGTCAAAAGCCTCCGCTTTATCTTGTATATTTTCATAAATTTGTCAGCTAATTAAATGGGGACATAATTAACTGCAAGGATATATAACTCAATCAAAGTTTTAATCAAGAGTGAAGGCCAAAATCCCGCTTGAAAAGGCTTATGTCGCACACATCCGCACACACGGGCATGCACGCACTTCATTGTAATTGTGTATGCAGAGGACAACGTTGGCAGGGACCATCGCAAATGGAGACATTAGGCTGACTCT
>NW_017806074.1:1132823-1153644 GCF_001891065.2 Hippocampus comes
ATAGATAGATAGATAGATAGATAGATAGATAGATAGATAGATAGATAGATAGATAGATAGATAGATAGATAGATAGATAGATAGATAGATAGATAGATAGATAGATAGATAGATAGATAGATAGATAGATAGATAGATAGATAGATAGATAGATAGATAGATAGATAGATAGATAGATAGATAGATAGATAGATAGATAGATAGATAGATAGATAGATAGATAGAAGTGAGCACTGAACACGAGTCACCTTGTGGCCACCAACATAAAATTCTTCACTTTAATTTGGAAAAGGGAGCATCAAAAATGACCTCAAGCAATAAGCCACATGCTGCTTCACCGAGTTTAGGTCTTCTCAAAGAGCTAAAAAACAAACAAACAAAAAAACCTAAACCAAAACCTCTCATTTTCAGTTAGGTTTTTGCTCCCCATTTTCTCTTGTGACCTTTGCATTTGTTACCAATTGATACTCAATTTGCTGGCATTTAGAAAACAAAATGACTTGACGTTAACCCCTGGCGACCCAGTCGCTCCCAAATTGGATCATTTGGGAGCTGTCACTCACTGCAGATTGAGGCGGGTCGAGCTAATGTCACTTTTCCACACCTGACAATTTGACTATACAAACCCAATGCCTTTAATTTGTTGCCATGAAGGCCAGTAATATACAAAACATTAATGCAACACCTATCAACTATCTGTAAATGATATCATGGATGTGTCTTAAACCCTTTCATGCACCCTGTAAGCTGCCCACTGTAGTAACCGCTGTCCCTGAAAGGGTTAAGAAGCCGTGCCAAAAATTTCAATGAAAAGATATTCCCATTAATAAGAATCATATTCCTTTTAATAGGAATTTGGAGGAAAACATGGTCTTTTGTAGGATTCAAAAAGACGTTGCCTGGAGCGTTCTCACAATAAAAATGAGAATAATGGAGAAGCGTGGATTGAGATAATAATATCTATTAAAACTATATTGTGCAGTCTATTGCCATTTCCAAATGTGTCATTGACAGCTTTAACTGAAAATTTGGTCAGGCTATGATTCATTTTATGGCATAGTTATAATCCTTATCATGATCGTGTAAGTGGGTGAGCTAATTTAAGCAATGTAATTTAAAATATGTAGAAACATTCCATCAAGACGTTTTAGGTGAAAAAAATAAATAAACCTTCAAAAACATTCCTGGAATTGACTGATTAAAATGTGTGCTTTGGCTTGTGTCAAAAGCCTCCGCTTTATCTTGTATATTTTCATAAATTTGTCAGCTAATTAAATGGGGACATAATTAACTGCAAGGATATATAACTCAATCAAAGTTTTAATCAAGAGTGAAGGCCAAAATCCCGCTTGAAAAGGCTTATGTCGCACACATCCGCACACACGGGCATGCACGCACTTCATTGTAATTGTGTATGCAGAGGACAACGTTGGCAGGGACCATCGCAAATGGAGACATTAGGCTGACTCTGGACACAAGTCCGAGGGTTGAATGTCACCAAACCACTTTAATTCCAAATTCCGAAGAGCGGCACAGCGGTACTTGGACTTCAGCTGTATTTGTGCCTTTAAAGGAAGTGACCTCAGCAAAGTGGCCAGTCGGTCTATGAATTTGCATGTTTGATTGTTTGTTTGGTTCAATAAACATCTGTAAATGCATCCAACACTGTGGCTTTCCTTTTTATTTTTTCCACTTCACTCAAGCGGTGTTGTATCTGATGCAAGACAGCAACTTCAATTTTGGCTCACGACATCAAGCTAAAACGAAATAAATGAATAAATCGACCAAGCAAGTGTGCGTGACTCCAAAAAAACTCGCAAGTTGGGGTGCTCATAAGACAAGGCGCCACTGTATTGGAATGCAAGCGGCGCCAAAATACAAAGTGAACCGGGCTGCCCTGCGAATAATGAAAATCAGCATATAAATTACAACCAATATTGAAAAAAAACCCTCAAAATCCATACATAGTTGAATCCGCGGGTGCCGACACGCAAAGGGGCACAAGGGCTAAGAAACAAAAGCAGCTGAAGCTTGAACGTCCACAGCTTGAAAAACACAGCAATCAAGCGGCACATTCCGCATAATAATCCCTGATATGAGTCATGCTATTTATATTCAAAAGCTTTGAATAACACCACCCGTCTAAAGTCGAGACAGTTGCGCATGGGCTCATTAGAACATAGCAGTATGCAAGCACAGCGCAGGGTTGTCGCCGTGGAGACGGATTGTTAAATACCTGAGCCTCTCTTGGAGACCACCTTTAGACACTTTGACAGTGTGACATAGAGCAGAATCAGCAGAGGGCCGGGAGGTCTCATCTTCATCCCTGTCCTCGCTTTGCAGCCTGAAAGAAAAAAAAAGGGGTGAGGGGGTGGGGGGAGAGACAGATGAGAGAGAGCTCCAACACGAGTGGATTCCACTGAGAAAAACAGCAGGGTATGCAGAGAAAACCGGAATACCTGCTCATTTTTATAGAGTTGCAAGTGAGTGTTGTAATTTTGCTTCCTACTGTGATTTTTCCAAGTATACTTTGTGGGATGTGGGCGTCAAACAATAAACATAATTGTCTACAATATAGTCCATTTTTTATTTTTTTTTAATGTTTGGCGGATATAATTCGAGATAGAGCCGTGATGCATCGCTTTAAAAGTCATGACAATCTGGCGGAAAAAAAAAAGAAACAAAAAGGTTTCCTTTCATATTTCTGTCTAGTTACAAATGGTGCCGATAATTACGGCCTAAAATGTCAATTTTGATTATTTCACCCTCTCTTGGGTCTCAAATTGTATCCGTGCCACGTCAAGGTTGTCGCAAGTCTCTGCCAAATCTTGTAGTAGCCAAAATCAGGCTGCAGTTTGGATTCATCACCAAACTGATCAAGCAATTAGAATGAATCTTCTTGGAATTGGAGTGAATTGCATCATATTGCACCTGCTTCCTTGAAAACACACAATACCATGAACAGTTTTACCCAAGGGAACATCTTAACTCATGTCCACACTTCCCAATATCTACTTGTGGTCTTTCGCTCTCATGAGTGCCAATGGGACAGATTATCAGTGCCGGTGGATATATTTCAGGCCGAAAACTATTCCCCGAGATGCTGACAAATCAATAAAGAAATAATCACACCTGTAAGAAACACCACTAAAAATAGGCGTCGTCATTCAAGCCAGGCGAGGGAATTTCAAATCATTACCTCTTGACTAACCGAGTTATAGCAAATATTCCTCCGATATCCCTCATCGACTCGTATATCATATTAATTGACAGAGGTTAGCCATTCTCAACACCATCATCTGTGAGTAAATGACATCATCTAACATGAGGTAATTATGCTCTAATAGGAGCCTCCCAAATTAGAGCCAGTTGCCGCTGTATGAATTTGATGTTAAACAAATAAGGAAAAATAAAACAGTAATTAAGGATGATGATTGTTAGCTTAGAAGGCTAGCTAGCTGATTGCAGCAGCTGCTGTTTTGTCAAACAGCAGAAATGGAGGAGACTTTATGGAGATAATGAAGCCAGGGAGTATCTCAATAAACAACTAAAATTGTGTATGATGGGCCACTTTATTTAAAACCAAAATAAAATTTTCAATCTATAAAATGTAAAAAAAAAAAAGCCTGATCCTCTTTAGACAGTAAACTCGCTAAGAGTAAATCTCCAAAGCCCCTGTGTCCACTTTGCCTCAATGGCCTCCAGATGAAAATGATGATCACTCAATTCCACGACAATAAATCAGTGATTAAAATATTATATGTGGACATCGTTTGCAGATACCCTTGCTAACTAAATGATCTGGGCTCCTGTTTCTATGCCAGGTGCAGAATGCTGTACTGTCTTTATGATGTACAGAAGTTCAAATTCCAATTTCCTGTTCTGTTAGCACATTCTTCTTCTATACAAAACTAGGGATGTGAATCAAACAGCGCCCCTGCTGGTTGCAGCCAAGTGTGAGCAGTATTTCGCTTTAAATTTTGCCTCAGACATGCTCCAAAACACGATTCATTAAATATCGCTGAAATTGTTAACCTACTGGGTCAAACCTATGAATGATCAAAACATTTAAAATTGAAGAAAGTAGCTATATTGTCTGTATTATTTAAAGTTTTACTCTGTGCCTTCAGGACCAAACTGTCAGGTCAATGATTGAAACAATCATCTGTGTAGAATGTATCTGTAGAGTCAGATATACAGCAATCCATCCGGAAGAGTCTTGAATTCTCAAGTCACATCATGTTTCTGTCAGTGGCTATGAGAACAAGCAACAACCGAAGCCAATGATCCGGAAACTTAAGAAGAAGAAGAGGAGAGGACCCTGGCATTTGGAGAAGAGAAAACCAACGTCGAATGGGGAGCCAGCGAGCTGCAGCAGGGGTCACGTGTCAGGCAGATTAGCATAGCTAATGAAAGGAGCCTCTCTAAGCGTACGTTTGGACAAGAAACCTTTCTCTCCTCAATCATTTTTTTTTTAATCCACACATGGAGAACACAGCAAACTGCAGTGGATGTCCTGTATTAAATCAGCTGTTGGTTTGCTCGTTGATTTTAGCTACAGTTGGAGCCCCGCACAGTCTTGCAATTACGTCTACAAATGGAGACACCTGCTTCCTTAAATATGCATAACAACATTACGGAAATGAAAATTGCACTGCAAAATGGGGCACTTGTCCATAGGGAGCTAATTCTGTGCTATAGTCCACAGAAAATCAGTGGATTTCCTCACCAGGACGCAATATCCGCAATAATTCACCGTGTGCGTCATTAGCTAGAGACCAGTAGTGAAAATAACAGGTGGTTTCTGTAGTATTTATTTAAAAGAGAGAATCTGTTTTTTTTAATGGTACGTGGTATGCAAAAGGTTTCGAACAAGAAAACAATGCCCGGCCTGTCTTGGTTGAGATGGACAGTTAACATTCAAGAGTAACTGGGAGTCTAGGCCGATCTGTGATTGACAAATTAATTGACCAAAAAGCGGTTTTGAATGCTTTTGTCTGTATAGTGTACACGTGAATCGTTGCAAAGAAGTTAGCCCTCTGAATGAACCCGAGCACAGTTAACAGACCACCTCCTTGAAGCCCACGAGAGAGCAGCTGCACGGTACACACAGTTGGTCACACAAGCAAAACAAAGTGCACTAATTAGCCAGGAGTTTATTTCGGTGAATGCCTCCTAAATAATGTCATTTGCATCCCTTCAATGACCACACTGTAGCTGTCCGACATGGGAAATACGCCAATTATACTTTGATTCACTCGACCGGAGCCTCAGACTGGAAGCGAGCGGGTGAATTGAAAAGGAACAATGTTGTCCCGCTCATGTCTCGGCTTCGCAAACACAGCAGGACTCAGGTTCTGCCAGCCATGACATCACCCCCCTCACATCTTAACGGACACACACACGCACACACAGAAGTGCATTGTGGCCCTTGCAAAATGCCGGGAAAACACTGGACACACTTTTGTTGTAGCACCACAAAGAGGTAGCTAAAAAAAGAAACTTTTGCTCATTATTGAAAAGATGAAGAAAGACTTTTGAAACTCTAGAATTTGCTTTTGTGAAGGGTTTTCGCCATTTAAGGATGCTTGTAGATGTTATACATTGGTCTTTGGCGATTCGCACATCTGAAATGAAAATGGCCGACCTTTTTTTGGTTTTCGCTATCAAGGGTTGATGAGACGCATCTGTCTGGGATAGTTGGTTCTGAATGGAGCCTACAGTATTAAGGTGAATTCCCAAGTAGGAGGTTGTCAAAGCCATGGGCCATGGAATTCATCTAAAATGGCCGACTTTTTTTGGTTTTCGCTATCAAGGGTTGATGAGACTTTATGGTACATTTCAACATCTTGCTTTTTAGATTCGCTAAATTGCCCACAGGTGTAAATATGATCATTAATATGGCCACCGACTAACTGGTGACCTTGGATAGAATCCAGCTCACCCGGATCAGGATAAGCAGTAGGAAACAGAGAAGCATGGATGTTGTTCTTCTCATGCGGTCCGATTTCAAGACTGGCTGGATGTTGTGAGCGGTGTAGTGTACAAGTGTATACAAAGTTGTACAAACGGTGATAAATTTCATGTATTTCGGCGACAACCGTGATCTCGTACAGTTGAAGCAAAGTTGTATATTCATTAGCATTAGCATTCTTGACTGACCGGCCGTGGCAACACCTTCCTGATTTAGTCTGGCAATCTGGAACAATTTGAAAGTGTGCTACTGACAACTACAAGACTTAAGTGGAACAATACTTCACTTGTTAGCGCTGACTATCGCTTTTGGCTCTGTTGCAGGCGATTAACTCGCTGTGAGCTGGACTCTGAAATGAACACTTGTAAAACCGTACAGTGTATGCCTGGCTTGATACATTCACAGTTTTCTGTGCCGAGATGGCGTCTTGCCTATCTCGCCTCAAAATGGCACAAACATATATTTTATTTGTTCGGTTCACTGTCGGGGTGTACAAAAAAAAAATGGCACGTTGACATATTTGGATACAAAGCAGAGGGGGAGATGTGCTGGACTAGTCAACATTTCAGGACGGTCATAAGTGTACGAATAAATTTGACTCCAATAACAGTAGAAGCATTTGAGTCCTCAGCTTGAGTGTGCGGGCCGAGCCTTACTGTTATCTTTCTCCTCTGATAAATAAAGCAGTAGGCAGACGAGTACAATGATGCGATGATGTGTGCACGCTTCATGCATGGCCGCTGCCCGGATCTCCTGGCATGTCTTTGTGCCCATCCTCAACCCCACCTGCTCCCCGGCCCCTCCAAGGAAAGGCGCTCGCTTAGCGTTGTTGAGCCACTGTGCTAGCGGCGGGGATGTCGCAGCAAAGTTTGATGTTTAGCTATAAAACACAAATCCCTCAATTTCGTGCCTTGTGTGCGATGCTGTCCTCTCCTGAAGACATTCGTAGACATCCTTACAATCAGAAATCCGTAAACGTGCCAGTTCTTCACTCCCATTCCTAACACTGACTTCACCTAGATTTTTCACGGGCATTGATTATTAACTTTAGTTATTATTTCCTAAATGGACCAACTGCATCATGGACTCAGAAACACTCCTTGCAAGTACAAAGAGTTTCTTAAACACTAAGTGCCATGAATAAGTAATGACAGCAACAATTTATTATCGGAATATAAGGCTTAATAAAACAAATACTTAAGGAGGAAAAGTTGCACCGTTCTGGAAGAGGGCGGAAAGGGCAGCGCTCTGAGCACAAAGCCGTAAATAAAAGAAATTAAAAGTTTCTCCCGCACACATTGTGCACTTCAAGGCCCGTAGTACCTCTTGATCAATAATGCATGAGCGATAACTGTGGAAAGTGAAATGAGAAGTGGGCAGGTGGAAAAAACAGTATATGATCATAGAGCTCGTGTCATGGGATGAGCGCGTCTCTGCTGCATATGAGGGCCGCATGTACGGCATCGCAGCCCCCTGTTCTGTGAAACGCTACATTATTGATATGCTATGCGGTTAGCCGCTGTTCAGAGAAACCTTTGAAGCAATGTAACGAGAGACACACGAATTGATATTTAATTCAATAACGCCGCACAGCTGCTGGAGTCAAACAACGCAATTAAGGGGAATGAAGAATTATTCAAAGCAGACGAGTCGTGCCAGAAACAGACGAGTTATACTCGTATCCTGTCCACTCTTTGGTTGTTGTTGAGCTTGTCAAGTTTTAAGTTATAGCCCAGACAAAATGATGCATTAGGTGGTCTACAGCACGGCAATCATTATAACAGCTCCCGAATGATCGTGATAACGCATCGTGTTTGTCGTTACTGCGCCAACCTAATCTGCAGCTCTACCCAATTTGCACGAAGCGGTGAAAGCAACTTCACTTGGATAAACTACGTTGTCCGTTCAGATGGTGATTTCAATCAGTCTGAACATCACTGGACAGCGGGACATGCGGCTGATTTTTATGAGGTTGTTTGTGGGTTTGATTCCCCAATCAGTGGGTCCAAAACAACCACTGCCGGCGTCAAGCCAGGATTTAAAAAAGGCCTATTAACACCGTTACCATAATTGTGACTTAGTGTCAAGGCGATTCGTGCGTAGGTCACAGACCAGCCAAACCCCCTATTTGCACCCATAGCATTATTTGTTGCCGTGACGACGTAAACCACAGACGATGAATGATGAACTGGGTCGAGCCAAGCGGCAGATGTTTGTTAAACGCTTTTGACCACGGGCAGGCCTTGTTCCTCTCCGGAGGCTGCCCAGAGGAGGTTGGCGCTAACAAGCGAGGCGCGCTGAGCTATGCCTTGCCTCCGTCCCATCATGCACCGCTCTCTCGGTGGCTTGCTGAGTGAGATTAATTACCTAGCTGTCCTGAACTGCTACCAATCCTCGCTGCTCTGTTTGAACATACAAGGAAAGATGACACTGAATCAGAAAAATCTCACGGGAAACCACTAAAAAAAAAAACAAAAAAAAAAAAAAAAAAAACAAAAAAAAAAAAAAAAAAAACAAAAAAAAAACAACAAAAACCAAAAAGTAATGATTGACCTTGTCTGAATTTACTCACATTTTGCTCAGCGTGAAATCTGGGCCTATTGAGGTCAACTCAAGTCTATCAGTCTGTTGAGTGAATGGCAAAATATGGAAACACGGATTGAATTTACTTTCTGCCATTAATTGGAAGAGCATTCAG
Source organism: Hippocampus comes (assembly GCF_001891065.2). NCBI lineage: Eukaryota > Metazoa > Chordata > Actinopteri > Syngnathiformes > Syngnathidae > Hippocampus > Hippocampus comes. Next base: position 1,141,496 of record NW_017806074.1, read on the forward strand.
TTGTTCAGCCTGCCGCGATAGATCGCTAGCATTGGGCATCAGAAACAAAAGGAAGCTTTGGAAGCAAAGCTTTTTTTCCCCAGGATCGGCCGAGGTTGGATAGAGCGAGCTGCGAGGTGGTTGAGTCACCCAGACATGCTGACGGGATTGAGCGGAGAAGCTAGCGAGGCATTCCCACCCCCTCCAGAGCTAGCTGAGTTGCTCTCAGCTATGTGGCTCATTGTCAGCCGTCTTAAGGATGACTGGCTTGCAGTCAATGCTGTCTTTGTTGGCGAGCACAGCCAAGACTTAGCTGACCACCAGTGACGCCACACAGGCATGCACACATTTCAATTCAGTTCAGTTTGGAGACGTGTCGTGTCTCTTATTATTGAACCGAAAAATCCTGGCCTTGTTTTCCTGAGATTAATTCAATGAAATACATTCAAGCATGTTCATCTCCGTGATCTCCCAATTTCTGTCTCTTGTTTTTGTATGATTCTCCAGTGTCCCCCTTGCATCATTATTCCAATCACCTTCCAGTTTAAGTATTTAAAAGGGTCTAATTGCAATCCCATTAAATCCTTCGTCTTCATTTTATTTTGAAAGTCATGAATTGATCTCAAAGACAACCAATCAATAAAGTGTTAAAATTGTTTTTTCCACCCCTCATTATTCGTTCAAAGCCAGAATGGAAGTACACTAAGCAATTTTATTATAATACACAGTCAACATTAATTTAAAATATTTGAATATGTTATGGAGTGTTGATTTTATAGAAAAAAATCCACATCTATTATTATCTTGAATAAAATCATATGCTGTTAAATTAAATTATCCCCCCCCCAAAAAAAAAAATCATGTCGCTGATCCAAACTGGGCCACAAGAATGCCCCCCAAAAATTGAAACCGGGTCACTTGAAGCGTGTAGTGTAAAAATCCACGTTTGACTAGAATATCACCTGTAAGACCGCATTTATTTTCATCCTTGTGTGGAGTTATAGTCCCTCGAGGTAGAGGCTCCGGGTGCATTTTTCACTTTAATCAGCTCAGCCCGGACACCGGCGAAGGTAAACCTCAACATGGTGTGAAATTGCTGAAGCATTCCCCGAAAGCTTTCAATCCGAGAGCGCAGAAAGAGGCCTGCGATTGGCTTTGTGCACTTGAGCTGCTTGACAGACACACAGCTGCTGTCCCGCCATGGCGGATATGTTACCATATGTTGCAAATAAGGAAAAAAAAAAGAGCGGGGAAAAAGTGAGCGTGTGAGAAGAATAGGACCGTACATGTGCTGGACGTATTTCGTTCTTATCTCAACTGTGCTGGATGAAGCACTGTGGTGCGACATTTCACTTAAAAACAAAGCTCCCTAAAGGCACAGAAGGCCGGCTTGAGCTGTTTTCAAGAGGCGAGGAAAGAGCATGCACGATGGTTTATCCACGGTAGAGCCGATCCCGTTGGCTGGTGGAGGCAGCCTCGTGTCAATGGAGCCTAAACGACGCCAATAATGGTCCCACCGCTCGGTCCCCGGGGTCTTAACTGTTTAAAAATCGATTCTGCGCTCCACTAGGGGCAGCCTGGGAATACCATACAAGAGGAAGAAATTGAAAGGAAAGGAGGAGGTGGCAAGGGAGATGGAGAGCTGAGAAAAGGTTACAAAAGAGAGATACGAGTGAGTGGAAACTTCAATTATCTCTTCATCCTCGTCTCGGCCCGTCTGTAGAACACTAATGGCAAAGACAAAACCAATCCGGCTTCATTTGCAAATTTCCGGTGGGCTGTGAAATATTTCCCGACAATCGTGATACAATTACAATTGAAAACGAAGAGCGCCGTAAGCTACTTAAATCAATTCCTCGTGCTGGTCGTTTCTAATTCATGCCTGACATGGATACGCTACATGTACCACTAAAATGACATGGTGAATGTTGACCACAATACATTTCTGTTCTATCCACTGTCTATAGCACTTACAGGCGGAGCCCATCACAGCTGACTTTAAGTCCCCCCCCGCCCCCGGTCGCTATCCAATCACAGAAAATATCTGGACACATTACCATTCACATTTACACAAGGACCAATTTAGTTTTCCTTGAACGTATTTGCTGAATTTAAGAGGAAGTAGCCACAAAAACCTGCAACCTCCGCTCTGAATGGCCAGAGCCGAGATTGATCAGCAGGCATGTTCACCGCTGGTTAACTGTACCGCCTCGATGCGATTTACATTGAGAGCAATTATACTTGAAATTATTCTTTCCACTTCACCGCTATTGTAAAACACACAACGCACCATTTCGTCACACCCAATAAGGATACGGCGTGAGCTAGCAAAAGAAGCTAATGTAGCACTCTTCATCTTAACACAGTGCTGTGTCCTCAAATAGAGGAGGCCAGTCACAGGAAGATTCAAACCCAAAGTACAAAAACTAGGTCGATAACGGCTCGGAGTGAGATTCCAAACAAGACAATGGGAAGGGAACAAAAACAGGAAGTGGTAACATCACTAAAAGCAAGACGGTGCGCAGTCATCTACATGACGACCGGCCATCTTATCATATTTTCAGAAAGGGTTGGGAGGAAAAAGCAAAAGACACAGCAGAGTGACCTCTTTGATGCTGGCTGAAATGAGAACGAATGCAAATACTGGTCAAACTTGAAAATGGGAAATTCAGACTTCAAGGTACCACGGTATGATTGAAATTCAGTTCTTGATGCATTTTCTGCAGAGATAACACAGTTACTCCCTTTAAAAAAAATAATTAAAAAGAAAAAAAACAAACGCTGACTTAGATGTTGTTTACGGCACAAAAACACAAAGCCCTCTTGTGGCCGCCGGAATTCTGCCGGGAGCGAAAGGAGGAAAATCGGGTGACATTACGCTGGCATCCCAGCGGGGCCCGCAGCGCCGAGATCCAGCTGTGTCGCAGGTTTGATCCAGCCTCGGTGCGCCTTCCCAGCGGGAGCGTTCCAGAAATGTTCCTTGCCGAGCACAACTTGCTGAACTGATCTTTTGATCCATGCTTAAAATTCAGGTGCGACTCGATCATGACGACGATGTGCGGAAGAACCTGGCAGCGCTGACCTCAACACTCTCTTTCGAATGAACCAACATCTTTGACCTCTTGGAAATCATTTCTACTACTATGTAATCTTGTACAATGTACAAACTGATAAAAAATAACTGATGCAGAGGCATTCCTGATTGAAGCTGCATCATGCATGATATGTTTTATGTATTTTTTCCAAAATTTAGAATCGTGGAACATTTGATAAAACAGGAAGTAACATAAAGCAAACTGTATACCGTATACCCCCTCAACATGAACCCAAAGTGTACAAATGACAAACATGTAGACCATCCAAACACTCCAGACTTTGCATCTGTCGAATATGTCCTTCAAATATAATAGCGCACCCTTTTGAAAGACACAACGGCGATGCAGGCAGATAATGAAGGGCGAACGGGAATCCAAAATATCTATAATGTAATATAATCTATAAAAACTAACAAACAAAAATAACCAAACAGACCAAACAAAACTGTGAGGTTTTGTCTCTCTCTGAAATGACCGTCAAGTGGAACACTGCGAATGGGCATCATTCATAAATTTCTTTTAATTGCAAAGTCCGTGTTTATGCCAAGAAAAGAAAGCACTGACGGGTACACCTGAGTGTGGTCGGTCGAAGCCGGCAGTAAATCACAAACTTTTTCCAAGTACCTTTTCTACTTCTTAAAAGCCTTCTAACAAGAAAGATATATGAGCTTCACTGGCTAAAGAAGCAATGAATTTAAAGACAAGAAATTCTGAGGAGATTCAGAGGTGGGCTTGAAACCACCATCCTGTCCTATCTGTTTATTTTTTATTATTATTATTATTTTTTGTTTAGAGAATGACACGAAATTTGGTGAACATGTCAATTTTAACGGGGCGCCAGGAATGTCTCACAGAACGATGCAGTCATTGCGTGCAAATTCCACACTTCTCAAAGTGAGGGAGACACGAGGAACTCCATCTAGTGGTAAGTGAAAGAATTACTAAATTTAAAGTTAAAATTGTGATGACATCGTGGTTTAATTGTTTGTTTGTTTGTTTGATCCATTTTTTAAGTACATTTCAGTTGTATTTAACTTTTAAGTGCAATTGTTTTGCATCAGGCTTTGAATTTTTTTTTGTTTTCAAACATTTATTTAGGTTGAATTTTTGTGAACGCAGAAAAACGATGATTTGAGTCAACCCCCCCCCCCCCACCCATTCTGAAACCGTGCATGTTACAGTGGCTTATAATAACATTAATCCCACACTTTGGGTTTACTACGCTACGTATAATTAAATTTTGGTCATTATCGTGGTACTTGAAGAGCCAAGTGCTTTTTGAGGTGAAACTAACTGAAGGGATCACTTTTATAGACACATGGCCAACGTAAACTGCAGTTTTTTTTTTTTGTTTTTTTTTGCCTACACCATGGTGTGGTGTCAAATTTGTTGGTCATTTCACGCATTCCCCATGAACTCCCCCCCCCCCCCCAAGGTCTGAGCTTGATCAAACTGAGTGTGTATGATGATACTGATACTGTTTGAAAGTCAGCGATATGAAATGCTCCAATAGACCCATGAAATGCCTTGTTCATTGTTTTCTTTTTATACGCATGGCTATATTTTACCAGCATTATTCGTTTCAGCACATGCATGGCAATATAAGTTCAGATTATTCAGAGAGTGCACTTGGGTGGGGGTAGGGGGGGAGGAAACAATGTGATTTCCAATCAGAGAAATTGATAAATGCTCATCACTTGTGCTCAGAGTTTGTCCTTGGAGGAGGTCTGCTTTTTGTATAGGCACAGTGTGTGAGCGAAAGCACTCCTGCTGGGCTCAGAAAGAGGGGAAAACGGTTGCAGGGTCCTCTAGGATGGATTTCCTATGACACAATGCATGTGAACAGCAGCACGGGTGTATATGCTCTCCCTCCAACTCGGCCTCTGCGGAATGCCGACACGGGCCGCGTCTTTAGCGCCTTTTGTGCCGCAAATTGCAATGCGCTGCCGTTTTCCCATCATGGAGTCTGTAAGGCCGAAGCATTCCTTATCTGACATCCTGCAAAGCCAGACTGTTTATCCCGGAGGTGTTAGCATGGAGGAAGATGGAGGAGGGAGGAGGAGGAGAGGTGCCAGATCACCACTCAGGCCAGGAACACGACTGACTGGGCCTGTGTGTCACATCTCCACACAGACACAGCATATGCGGGATCAACACCAACATACAGTAGATGCCTCTGACCCTCGACAATGACGCTGCAATGTTGCCATGGCTATTCATCCTCATGACAACAATAAAAAAAAAAGCTCGGAGCTCGCCTAGAATGCATTTTACGCATTGTTCACCGAAACCCTCACTTGTGTTAAATGTTTACCAATATGAATGCTAGGGAGTTGAAATTGTCCAAAAGTGTGATTGAATCAATTTAGGAGTTGGGAACCCACTTATAAATAGTAATAGTCAGAAACTGTGAAAATGCATCAATAATGCATCGGTCTGAACGAGACTTTCGAAAATCAACAATGGAAGGGAACAGGAGTGTCCTGTTTTCACTTCTCCACAGTACAAAATCTGAGAGGAGACTAAACGGCACCAATATAACAGACCACTGCAGCAAAAGGGGAGATCGGAAAGTAGAACGGCATAACAACAGGGTAAGCTAATTTATTTTGGTATTTCTCGCCAAGTATCAAACGTTTCACCAACGAGACGGTGACCATTCGTTTGATCAATGGTGCACTTGGTTTTCATCACCCATCTGGTATGAGCTTGGTAGACACGGAACCCTGATCGATCAGTTCCTAGAAATCGTACCTTGTGGCATTTGTATGATTATTGCTTTTGATCCTTTGGTGGGAGGAATGCTTGCATCTCGACTCAAATGCCCAAAAGACAAGTAGTGGATAACACGACCCAGAGAGATGGTCACGGACTTATTGAGCAACCGCCCTCAAGAGCTATGGAAAAAAGGTGGACAGCTTCAAATTCCTCCGAGTCTACATCTCATCAGACCTGGTCTACCAACATCTCTCATGAGTTGAGGGATTGTCACATCTCTCATGGAGAGACTGCTGATCCACTTTGGTCAGCAGGTGGACTGCAAAGAACAATGGGGGTGACTTGCGCGCACTTCCTTCGGAAGACGTTACAAGGCATTGGAATCTAGAACCGCAAGACTCAAAAACAGCATGTAACAGCAAGCCGTGAAATTGATTTTTTGTCTGTCCCACAGAGACAAAGGACTAGCCCCTTACCAGCCACCTCTTCGCACACAGAGGCAATGGCAAAGCCAAAGCAACTGCATTAGCCAAATGGATAAAACCATGGCTAAAAAGTTCTATTTTAAATTATCTCAACTTCAATTCGCGAGCAGCGCTTCTGTAACATCATCCACTTTGGGCTCACTCGGAACCCCGACTGATCAGGAACTAGCCATTTGCCTGAGGTAATGCATCATTAGCCGGGTGATTCGCGAGTTTGGCGAGTACGTCAAACAAAACGGGGGCCATCCTCGCTTGTGAGTCTGATGAGGAGAAATTGGACAGATTGGCCGGACTGAGAAAGCGTTTAGGACAACTGTCTGTGTGTTGCGTTTAAAAGATCGGAGTGGCTTCGGACTAGGGGCGCACTCATTAGAGCGCTAGGGAGCTAATAGCCGCTATCCTTTCGTCGACATCAAAGATGGCTGTTCAGCACACAGGCGCGTTTATTGCAGCCCTGCGCAGCCCTGGAGACTCATTGCAGCATAACACACAGCGCTGCAGACGCCAAAATTAAATGTCCACAAACATCAGCGAGCCCTCTCCCGCCTCCCGTCGCCTCCGATTGCTTCTTCGCCAGATCTCACATGGCCTGTTTGTTGTTTGGATTTTTTTGGGAGGGTGGCGGGGGGGGAAACTTCACAGCTTGAGAGCAGAGGCCATCGTAGCCACTTTCAGACGCGGGTTGACAAGGCAAACATAAAATTGAGTCCCTCGTCGCTCCTTACTCGCAATGCAGTCCGCCGAGAGACCGCGGCTTAATATTTCACCGCCGCAAGCAAATCTGATTCCGACGTCGTTCTGACGAGGAACTGCAAGCTCAGAGATTTTCATAAGCGACGTCTCCAAGGAACACGGCGGCGAGTCGCTTTCCATGCCAATCCTGTACGAGCAATGAAATTATAGTTTTAAAGAGATTACGGCCTGTAAAACATTAGTTGAGTCCGACGGTTTTCCCCGAGACTGACTGTGTTGGTATTATGTTGCGGCAAGGAAAACAAAGAGCTGCTCCATCGGTTTGCCTTTACCTGCCTGCAAGCTCTGCAAGGTCATGTGTGTGGCTTGCATATTGACACACGTGAACACAGTTCAGACATAGATCATTCTGCAGTCGTTTATGATATTGCATCCGTGCACTCCCATCCAAAAGTATATTTGTACTCGTGGTCAACGGTAGAGAGCTTTCTTGATCGTATGATTTAATGTGGTTAAGTTTGACACGAATGTGACAGTTAAGGTGGGGAAAAAAAAATGAGATGGAAAGCGACGGGTTTTATTATCGTTAACATAGTGGCATTACAGATGCATGTCAATACATTGGATTAGCATGAAAAAAATAATTCGCGAGTCAAACATTTTAACTCCGACAGAACTCCGATATTTCTAATGGAATGGGAGGCTCACTGAATGTTTTGAACACCTTTTTTGGTGGTCGCTGAACGTGGATTCAGCTCAACTTTGAGTCTGACGTCATGTTGATGGCAAACCAATTGAAAACGAATCAAGAGTGCCTCTGGTGGTCATAGCCGAGTACTGCACTCCACTCTGCCTCACTTGAAGACACGACTAATCAACAATCAACTACACACGGTTAAGCTAATTCGTAACAACCAATTAATTGATCATTATGCCAAATTTATAACCAGTACTTCACTTCTTTTGACAGTTGTAGCACACAAACAGGATTTTTGATGCCGTTTCGCATCATAAGCTGCTCAGATATAACGAGGCATGTAAAGTCAACCATATCTCAACCGCCAAAGACATGATTTGTTTCCTCTTTGATTCTTCTGAGGGCCTTTAATCACTCCAACTTGTCTTTATGCAGCTGAGTGAGGATGAGGACTTCATAAAAGCCAAAACAAACATCAGAGGAAAGGTAGTTGAGGAGGCGAAGCAATGTACATGTGACTAGCTTAGCATCGCTGCAGCCGGCACACAAATCACCGACAGGTTCCAGGATGCACCAGTGCCTTTTTTTTTTTTTTTTTAATTCCCTGACGGCAGCCCCTTTTAGTTTCATGGTCATGTGACTGCACGCCCGTTCCTCAATAATTGAGCGGTTTGAACCCTCGAAGCCACCGCGCCAGGATATGAAAAATCCTCAGCTCCCGCATCCAAATGATTATTCCTAAACAAAGCGTGTTAAATGGACGCCGCCGCCTCTGCGGCACTCTCCATCTGGAGGATGCTGCGTGACAGCTTCCCTTAAATTACAAATATCAATCTGCCTCAGTGGGAGCTCAGCCCACCAGCCGCCTCTCAGGGGTCCGCGTCAAAGCGGGCGGCCCTAAGAACCTCGCAACCATCAAAAGCGGCGTGCACGATTCATGCTTTATTTGCCGGAGCGTGACGGATTGGCATTCCGACAAAAGTCAATGTTTGGATAGCAAAAGGGACGTCGTGCATATACGATGCTCAGTTTGCTTGATGTTGATGCTGTCGTGCTTGTTGATGCAGTAAGAGTAGAAAAGTGTTCGGTGTTGAATCATTTCATGCAGACAAGTGTAGGTGTTGTACCCTCTCAGTGCGGAAAGTACAGCTGTTGAAACGCCCACGCAGCGGCTTCACCCCTGAATAAAGTCAATTTGTCAAAATAAGTTAATCCGTTATTAATAAAATGCCGATTCATTCTAACTCTCAACTGTCTTGAGTGATCAACATTTAGGTTGTGTGCGACTAGAGGCAAAGTTTGATCATATATATTTTTTTGGGGGTGGGGGGTGTTCTCAATATCACAAGCTCTCAGTACAATGATTCGAATATGATTACTGTTGCGAACTGGCCTAACATGACAAAGCAGCCCTAAAAAAAAAGCATTGAGTTTAATCCATATTTTCTCTGAATCTGATTCCACACATTCCTATTTTGTGAGCAAGACCCCCCCAAAAAAATCTTAAAATTGAGCAGTTTACATCTGTGTCGCCTTTTAATGAGTAATCGTTTGCTCACCAACGGATTCACCCGAACCGACAACTGTCTTGCAAATCAACCGTTTCGAGTCAAGTGTATTTTGCTTGTCGATCTGGGTTAGCGCCGCCCATTCCCTCCCTCCTTCCCCCCCCCCACACACCCCCGAGGCACGGAGCGACAGACGTTGGCTCGGAGGGCTCCCAATCTGCCGTGTGATCAGCGGGACTCTCCCCGAGCGTGTTTCCCCCTTTCCCTACCACCACCACCGGCTGTCCGCCTGCGGCCACGCAAGCGCTCGCGCTCGCCGTCCAACTGCTCCATCGACGCAATTCTCCACAGGATCGCCTTCGAGTGGCGAGTCGGCGGCACGGTCTAATTCAATCAACGCGAGGGGTGACGGGCACACAATTCAATGAAAGGGGAGGCTTATCACAGAGAGCGAGCCTCATATTTTGTCACCTTCATGTCTCTGAATAAGGTGACCGTGTAGCTGATATCATGTTGACTTTTTTTTTTTTAGGACAGCAAACTAGCAAACTCCACCTCCGCTAGTTCTAGCTAAGTATTGCTCAAGACGTGATTAATCCACAATCAAGTCCATGAAATCGCCGCATATACATCGGGCTTTGCCGATCCGATTATCGGGAAATCCGAAAAGCGCTCAACGACGGCTGAGCGAGGCGCACGGCAGAGACGCTCGAGTGGAGCTTCATCGGAAATTGATGTCATAATTAAGATGGCTCGTATGAAATATGTATGAAGCGTTTTAGCATAATCCGGCATGCCAACGCTGGGTGGAGGGAATGTCACCGGTGTGCAATATAAAAAAATAACATTTAAAAAAAAGTGTGAAAATGTCAACGCACACACAAAAAAAAAACAATGCTTAGAATTCTGCCCGAATATTTCAAGTGACTTCGTTGAGAGGCCCGGGGGCCAGTCGAACATCCTCCACATGCAAGATTGGAACAAAGGAGCTGTCTGTTTCAGCACCGCGGACAGTTCCACACGTCTCATCTCCCGCCTTCCGTGTGACAGACAATTGACGCTATCGTCCCCCAGATCACCACTAAACGACATCTCTTCTGTGTTAAATTCACACACAAAAAAAAAAGAACAGAGTTTGGAACGCTATCACGTTGTCATAAAACGCCAAAGAAATCACGAAAGGAGAAGAAGTCATTAATAGGCCCCAGAACTCAACATCAAATTTTTGCGTAGACGTCACCAACAGAAAGCATCACACCCGAACAAAAGCAGGATGCCACCTGTGAGTCAGGTCATTCCTGAAAGCCCTTGTCCCATTTTTTTTTTTTTTTTTTTTTGCAAGCAATCATCACTGTCTGGGAAGTATTTTTATAGGCCACATCACACAGTGCCGCTGATGTCATTGAACGTCAGATGCCGCGCCGCCGTCGGGAAGCTCCGATTGATAATCCGCTTCGCTGGATTCTGTGTAAAAACGCACAGGCAGATGCATTTTGGATCTTTTCGTTCAGCTCTGCTGCAGTAATTTTGATGACGCTGCAGAAAAGGAGCAATCAGACGGAAACGATAGAGCATAAACATAAGCGAAAAAAGATCTATCGTCTAGCGTGTACCATCATTCGTGGGAAACGGTTGTCGATCAGCATTTAGCATTCACGCGATTGAACAGCGGCATAAAAACCTCCAACGGTTCCCTCAGGCCAAATTCAATGTACAAGCACATTGTGTTTACATGCAACATTCACACAGCATTATATACAGCACACTATTTTAACTACTACCACCACTACTACTACAATTATTACTACCCCTAAATTTTACATCGAAAGGCAGGTCGAATGTTTGCAGTCACTAACCTGTAGATGGCACTTTTCAACCTCAGAGGATCAACAGTATGTTTTTTTTTTTTTTTTTTTGCTAGTATGCAACAAAATGGCTGACACAGTGACCACTACACTGTTTCTTCTTCTTCTATTACTACTGCTGCTGCTGCTACAATCCCATGCCTTAAATCGTCTGGCTTGGATGAGTTGAATATTTGCTTTTTCAGGCCTCACAGGGCCGCCATGCTTGTGTTTGGCAAATGCGAGTAGTCCTACAACGACAATTATCATGAGTACTACAGCCTTAATGTAGGCCTAACGTCTTTGCGCCCCCTTTGACTTTGTAGGGCCGCAATACCGATGCCTGGTTTTGACAGATACAGAAGTTACAACTATCAGAACTTCAACCACCAGTACTATTACAACAGCCACACTTTTAGGCCTTCGGTGAAGCCAAGTATGTGCGACCTCAAACTCATTTGTGTCCACTTTTGACCCATAAGGGCCACCATATTTTTTGCTTATTTGGGAAATGCTTGTGTTTGGCAAATGCGAGTCGTCCTACGACGACAATTATCACGAGTACGACAGCCTTAATGTAGACCTAACGTGAGTCAAGTCGTTGCGCCCCCTTGGACTTTGTAGGGCCGCAATACCGATGCCTGGTTTTGACAAATACAGACGTAACACCTTAGAACTTCAACCACCAGTACTAGTACTATTACAACAGCCACACTTTTAGGCCTTCGGTGAAGCCAAGTATGTGCGACCTCAAACTCATTTGTGTCCACTTTTGACCCATAAGGGCCACCATATTTTTTGCTTATTTGGGAAAGAATGATAACTACAAGCACAACTTGGACGGCAAATTTGATGCCACGGGTGAGTCAGGTATGTGTTTCCCCTCAGGGATCTCCCTTTTTGAGTCTGTATTGTGCCGTACTCTCTGCTTTTCGCTATCATTCACTAGCACTGCGACTAACAGTCAGTTTTTTTTTTCTTTAGAATTTTATTAGCCCTCAAAATTTTCAACCTTGGTCCCCTTTTCCTACCTGCCAATCTTTGCACACCCAAGCAACACACGCACATGCAAAATCAACACACACAGATCGATAGATCAAGGGATAGATTTTTTTTTTTTTTTTTTTTTT
>NW_017806074.1:1153678-1214767 GCF_001891065.2 Hippocampus comes
CTAACCCTAACCCTCACCCCGCCCCCCACACACCCCTGCAACCCAACCCCAATAACACTGCGACTGTCATATCATGAGAAGTTGTTGTGCGCCCAATAAAAATTAAAAGTTGCCTTGGATGTCATTAGCAATAAAACTGTCATTGCGTAGTGTTTATTATTATTTATAATGGTGGTTTTTTTAATAGTCTTAAAGAGACAGTGTCCCTTCCTATTACACCTTTATCTAAACCCCCTTTCTCTACGTGTGTGTGTGTGTGTGTGTGTGTGTGTGTGTGTGTGTCTGCACTGCAGATGGCTTCACCGGTGTCTTCACGGTTAAACTGGCAAAAGAGCCGTGAGACAAAGAGGTACATTCCAAAAGAGACACTGCGACAGAAACAAATGGGGAAAAGAAATCCTGCAATGTTGTTTTCTTTAATTTTTTTTTTTTTTTTTTTTAACACGTTCCCCATAACTTGCTGTTGTCATCCCTGTAGCGTTTCTTCATCCATTCACAGTATCAAAGTGCAAACTTTAAGGAGGATCGGGAGGGGGAGTGAGGGATTCGGGGGCAAAAAGTGGCCTACCTTCAACTGGATTCCCAAAAGAATAATATTAAAAAATGCTCCGGAGCTCTTTCCCGAGTCAGTTAGTCAGTAAGGGGGCAAGTCTTCTTTGGACATGACAACTCCGAGAGGAAAAGAGGAAGGTTCCATAAAATGGATGCATGGATGAATGGATGGGAAGTGAGGTCACCCATTCAGCCCCAAATAATCCCAACTGAAGGCAGGAATCTTGTCAGAAGAGGAAAAGGACGGAGGCTGACAAGTGCGTCAGGAGCTCTTAAGTAGAATATTTCAATGGGTGAAAAAGCAAGGAGATTGGGGGAACCGGGGGTGGGGTGGGGATGGGGCTAAGGTTCCCAAGAGTCACCCCCCTGTCCTCCTCCTGATGACTTTCTGAGGCAAAGGGTGCCCGGTGTCTAATCCTCGGCCATCCCAGACGCGCTGCTCCTCGTGCGGCCACGCTGCTGCGCAGGGAGAGAAGGCGGCAAATGAATGCACGCAGAAAAATGGTCACATCCAATAAGGGGGAGGATGGAGAGAGAGAGAGAGGGAGAGGGAAGAGGGAGAGGGGGGAGCTGGGGGGCGGCATTCCTCCTCAGTAGGCTCTATGGCTGCGGTGTGACCAGTCTGCCCATGGTCCTAGTGCCCCTCATTTACCCACGCCGTGCTATCCCACCGCCGCTGCATCATTCTTCATCATCAGTCATTCATGGACTTGATTTCCCTCATGGAGTAATCAACACATCCATATACATCAGCTCGAGTACTGTTTTCCTTTCTATCCATCTATCAGCCATCATTCTCTTCATCTGCATTTGTTCTCCTCTCGTTCACTTATCTGTCCGTCCGTCCGTCTCTCAATCCAGTCATCTTTTAACTGTTATTTGTCCCTCTCTGTTCATCATTCTCTCAGTCGATCTGTTTTGATCCATCGTGACCATCTATTAATTGGTCAAGCTATCCATTTATTCTCCATTGCCTTACATTCAACTTTCTCTCGAGAGTCTCCGTCTGATAATCCACGAGTCTACTCGTCTAATACTTCTTTCAGTCTGTCCGTTTACATGGAGGCTCAGCCATTTACTTGTGACGTGATCTATTCCGATCTGGCAGTAATCGGAACGGCTATTTGATAGCCACGTGACACACGACATCAACGTCCATGCTACATTCACTCATACATGACGGAAACGCTCCCTTGTCAACAATTCCCTTCAACCGTTTTCAAAGTCGAGTGCTAGTTTCAGTGCCATCCTGCTGATTGACTCACTATGGAGCAAACAAACATAACCTCCTGCGATCCACATGCAGCGCCGTCTCCGAGCAGCGGCGCGCACTGAGTCCAGATGGCCCGCGGAGGAGGTGAAGATGGACGCCGCGATGGCTCTTTGTAGACGCGCGTGTGCGTCGTCATTCGTCGTGACTGGCGACTCGAACGCGCACAGCTGCCACAGGAAGACCCCCCTCTGTTCACTGACATTAAATCTATAATTATAGATTTTTTTTTTAAATTATTATTGTGAAGATGTGCGGGTGTTTTATCGTAATGAAGTTTCACGATTAAATATTTGTCTAACAGTTAGGAATATTCAAAACATGGCATTCGGGGCTGTTAGACTGAATGGTTAATGACTTAGCAGCGTATTTTATTGTTTGTCAATGAAAAAATCCGGCACGCGCCGCGGTCTAAATATGCATGGAGGCGGGTTAGACTGGGTGTTGGTAAACTTGCAGTGGCATCCAAGACAGCATATTTAAAAAAGGCTGTTTTCACCGTGGTGGGCGTGAACACAAGTAACTCGATCCGCCACCAGTCAAAGTGGCTCTTCTCATTCCATTTAAATGCAGTCACCGATGAAGACATTTCTGTGCTGAAAAGGACGCGGCAAGCCGTGCGTGACCGGTGGCAGATGACGTAGGCGGGTAACCTCATTTTATGAGCTGGTGATAACTGCTGGCCATAAATAATTCTGCAGACCTCATATATCTCCCCTCACCACTGACAATTTTGACAATAATTCAGGTTTGATTTCTTCAATGACTCATATTCATGAATGAAACACAATGGCATCCTCGCACATGTCCATGGAACTCAGAATCCGTCTCCCTGTGCCTCAATCAAATTCAGCAAAATTGTGTTCGACCAGCTGTAACGATACGGATTTATCCGGGTAGGGGTGGATCCCACAAACAGACAAATATCCTGGACCCGAAAAAGTTTATTTACAAACAAAATAACCAAGAGAACAACGAGAAGAACAAAAAGCCCTTGCAAAAGGCAAAGAGAAGGAAATAGCTTGTCACAAAAAGATAAGAGGACCAAAATATGTATAATACAAACAGAGAATATTCTTACAAAACCGAGAATACTACTTACGCAAGAGAACTACGGCGCTAAAACATGGAACGGATAGAAAACTACAACTTGAACAAGGGCGTGAGCAAGGCGAATTATCCAACAGTCAGTTGTTGGCTTGGAAGTCCTTAAATACTCCGTTAGTCATGATGGGTAAATAGGCGCGCAGCTGGACAGATCGGAACTCCTCTGCCATCTGCTGGCAACTAACAGAAACTGAAACATAACACCAGCAGTCTACATGTGGCTCCTGGCTTTGATGTGGTCCGAGCAGGCATATAGTTTGGACCAAGAGTGCCCAAGTGCAGTCCATAGGAGTCCCCTATCCAGCCTGTTTTAAACGTCTTGCCTTTCCAACACACGGGATTCAAATGATTAGTTCACAGTATCAAATTAGCTGATACAGAAAGCTGTTGAAGGACTCTGAAGTCGCCGTTTTACTGTCACCTGAAGACTTGGGGCCGGGTTTGGGAGTTTAGATAGAGGGACATTGACACGGCAGTGACAAGCTAATTTCTACCTCAACACGGTTCCTACCACTAATTGGGCTTGCACATTAAGGACTACAGTCCTGTTTTTGTTGTGAGAAAGTTGCAGCTGGCTCCAAGTGTGGCCTGAATGGGGGGCACCAATGGGGAAATCATAACGCCAGTATTTTGAGAGTAATAGCTCACAGCAACATATCGAGGGAAAAAGAAAAAAGAACTATAAGTCGGTAATTTTTGGAACGGTGAACTTAGTTGAAAATGTTAAATTATGAAGTGAACCAGTTCATTTTAAATTTTGTGACCTGACTTTTGAACTAGTTTGCGTGGAAAATGAACTTTCCTAACATTGGCTGAAACGGTGAGGGATCGCGACTGAATGCTTCTTTCTTCTTACCTAGGATGTTATATTTGTCTGAATACAGAAAAATCTGATTATGAATACATGTACTGCTATACACGGGGTGATAATGTTTCTAATGACTGCTTGCCAAAATACATTTTTGTTTTATCAAAATAATAATAATCTGAGGGCAGTATTAGGCCTCCCAGTAAACATTGTGCAGCTCGCACACACACACACAACACTCTGTGTGTGTGTGTTGTATTGTATGCGTGCGTGCGGATGCGGAGCGATGTTCTTGTATAAGCACCGTGCAGCCGTGCAGTGCTCAGGAAGGACGTCAGTGCTTGCCTGCCTCCACACTTGTTTCCTTTCACGGTGCGAGTAGGATCCTGAAAGTTGCATGTCATGCACAAAATATAACCGTGACATAAATCCACCTCCACCTCACTGGCCTGCAGAAAAGAAAGGTAAAAAAAAAAACTTCCTGGCTACTCACAGGACGAACTCGACTGCCTCCCTCCCTTCATCGACTCCCACGAGCCACTACAAAAGATGACTTGATGATATTTCACACGGCCCATTGTGAAAACTAAAAATCTTGAATTCGTATCGTGTCCCACTTTTCCAAGCATGGACCGAAATAAACTTTTGTTTTAGGATGGCATCAGGTTTAAAGAAAAAAAATAAATAACTCATGCGGAAGATGGAAGCACAAAAATCAAAACTAAAAAGGACTCAAACAAGCAGACAAACTGATCCCGACAAGAAAGTCTGCTGCTGTCTTTTTCAAAGGCGCTTTGATCTAAGTTTATCTGAGCTTATTATGACACCACATACAGTGCAATTATTTTTGGTCAAGCGCGTTGGCAGCATCTAAATCTGCCGTTTAGCTTTTTAATTGCGAGACACCCCGAGCTGTATTCGGTTTTTAGTTTGAGAAATAAAAAGGTTGAGTTTAAAGAATATACCTGGTGGCGCACTGACGAGGCGCATGTATAGAACGGAACAATTTGTACATTCGGCAATTTGAGTCAGCTTCTAATTCAAAATGAACTGGATTTTGGTGCTTTTAGAGAAGTTATGCTAGGACGGAACACATATTGTTGTTATATTTCAATGCATAAAAGGACCTATGGGGACCGGGGGGATACTGCACTTCCATAAAGATTGAGACTATGGAACAAAAATTGCAAATGGCAGACCACGGAAACTTTTTTTTTTTTTTATAACTGTAGAGAACACAATCTATAACTCTGATATACGTGTACAACTAATTTAACTGCACTGTATACTAGAAATAAAATAAACTCCTCAACCTTGAATCTAAGACACCCAACAAAAGACCAAAAGCAAGCATTCTATACATACTGCCCTTTGTATTCATAATTTTGTTTTTTTTAATGTACTGCTCCGATGAGTCACACTCCGTTCCATTTATGGCTCCGCGGTTCTCGTCACACCTTTTTTTTTTTTTCAAAATACGATCTGAAGGAAATTTTTTAAAAATAAGAAATCAAAAGGGAAACCGAAATACCTCAGCGGGGAGTCTGGCTCGAGAAAAATATAATTGTTTTTCTTTTTTTTTTTTTCCCCCCCAACATACACACAATGCTACGTGTAAAAGAAAAAAAAAAGAATAAGTTGTTAGAACATATTTATTCCCCAGTGAGGGATGCTCTAGTGAGTTTAAAAACAACTATGAAAATAATAAAAACAAGTAAGGAGGCGAGGGGGTGGGGGGTGGGGGGGGTTCAATTTGCATATGCACCAGCAGTTTTTTCGGGGCGTGGATTTCAGTCTACATGCATTCGATCTATTTTGTCGATTCCGCTGCTCCTGGATATAGCGATCATCTCCTCTGACACCAGCAACAAAGGTCTCCTTATCCACACATTTTTTTTTTTTTTTTGGTGCCAGCCAAGCGTGCATTTAAGCCAGACTTGAGACGCAAGTTATTTGAGTCAGTGGGTAGCACGGAAAGGGGAACAGAGAGCCTCTCAGCAATGTGAGATTTTGTACAAATTGAGTTATTACAAGCGTGAAACTGCTAGGTCTTCGCCGTCCGCAGCTCTTGTGGCACCGGAGAGCGTTAATTATTAAAAGATTGCAACATCAGGTAGGAAAATGCATCTGCTTTCGAGCCCGTGGACTAAAATCAGCTATATTTGTCAACGACTTTCAGCAGCCGGCTTAAAAATACAGTGACAAGCAAGCAAAACATTCAGAACGTGCCGTCTTTTTTTTTTTCCCTCCACGGAAGCATGCCAAGCATCGCTAAATATTTCAGCAGGGATCTAGATTTTCTCTCTCTCTCTTTCTCGCTGCAGCTCAGCAACGAGCTACCTCCGAGGCTTTGACGGTATTACAGGTAGCAAACGGCGCGAGCGTGCATGGCGGCATGAAAAGAAAAGCGGGAGGGAAGCAGCTCGGCGAGCGTGCGGTGAGGATGCTGACGAGCAGCATCAGCTTAGATGGTGAAAAGCCATTTGGAAATAAGACAAGGAGCGCACACGAGCTTGGAGGAGTTCACGGGAGCGAATCCACCTCGCTGACAAGAGTCAGTCAAGGAGAAAAAAAAAAAAAAAAGTTTACTCTCGTCTTTACCGAGTGTTTTACAATTTCGCATCCCTCGACAAGAATATACACACAAGTGAGGTAAAGTATTGTTGGATGCACGACGATCGAGTGCACATTTCAAGGACACAAGCAGGGAGTGGTTGGAAGCAAACTCATCAGGAACCAGTTGTGATTTTTACGGTTTTGATGCAATGTATCCATCTATCCATCCATTTTCTGATCCGCTTTATCCTCACAAGGGCCGCGGGGGGTGCTGGAGCCTATTCCAGCTGTCTTCGGGCAGTACGCGGGGGACACCCTGAACCGGTTGCCAGCCAATCGCAGGGCACACAGAGACGAACAACCATCCGCGCTCACACTCACACTGAGGGACAATTTAGAGTGTTCAATCAGCCTGACGTGCATGTGTTTGGAATGTGGGAGGAAACCCGGAGTACCCGGAGAAAACCCACGCAGGCCCGGGGAGACCATGCAAACTCCACACAGGGAGGCCGGAGCCGAGATCGAACCCATGACCTTTAAACTGTGAGGTCGACGCGCTAACCACTGGACCACCGGGCCGCCTTGAGGGTTTTTTTTTTATTTTTTTTTTTATTGTTCCTCAAGGACATGGTTTTGGTCTGTGGCAGGTTCTGAACCAGCTTTGTTGTGGTCCCTGAGCCTAGTTAAAAGGACAAGTCTTGGAGACGGCGCTGCTGTTGGCTGAAAGTCAATAAGAAGTGATGTAGGGAAGACCGCAATCATCAAGACCAAGTCAAGATTAAAATCTTTGAGAAGTCAAGGAGCATGACTTTGAGACGTTGAGGCAAAGTCAACAACAAGGATTTTTGAGTCAAGACCAAATCTGGACAAAGACTGAAAATTCAAGGGTGAGGGTTTGCATCGTGGAAACCAACAAGTTCTCTTTTTTTTTCCCCTCTTTTGAAAGAATGCGTGTCGCCATTAAGTAAATCAAAAAGCCAGGATTCAAGATCAATTATTTCAGCATCCAACGATGGAAATCCAAAATATTGATTCCCCATTTCACACATTCAGGTGACACATTTTCATACAATCCAGCAACGTGTTGTCACTCCAAATTCATTTAGAAGCCAGTGCGCATCCGCAAGCAATTTTTTTTTTTTCCCACCTTTGCCGAAACACTTGTCAACATCATTATCCCGGCTCATTAAGATCTCGCTTCTAACCTGAATTATACATCAAGCAGCCAATCCGGAGCCGGCATCCCAAGCTGTCACGGGAGCGTTGCTCATGTTTCCCCCAGCTGAGACGGTTCCTTTTAATCAGAGTACTAGGTTTAGGATCAGCATTTCCCCCCCCCCCCACCCCTTGCCCACCCGCCATCTAGAGAAATACAGAAAAGAAAGAGGAAGACGATGAAGAAATGCAAAGAAGGGAATGGAAGAGGAAGAAAGAGCAGTGGGGGGGCTTGTTGGAATCCCACAGGTGCGAGAATGAGGCTTCATCCACTATCATCGTTCCCCCCCGCTATCATCCAGGACGTAGATTCATGAACATGAACAGTATATTCTGTGCTTTTAATTAAATTGTCCAACACGGTCAGGTCAGTTTGTGAACTTGAAGGGTACCAGAATAGAAAGTTCCCGGGTAGAAAAAAGTAGGAGGGGTGCCTGAAAGGTTGATCACCGTTTGTCACATTCTAACGTCAATGGTGGAAGTTACAAAGAAGAACAAAAGAATCCAGACACTGAAAACAAAATAAAATAAAAATCCGGAAACAGGGGTAGTAAGCAAAAATAAAACCGCATCAGAACAAAAGCAAAATTCAAAATAACTGACTCCGAGGTTGATCAAGCCTACGGGAATGGGAACAAAAACTAAAAAGGAGTCGAAACCGATGGAGGAATATTTTTCACGAAATATTTGTCCTCCCCAGATTGTATAACATTTGGCATATCACACGTTAAGATCGCACTATCTTGAAAAGTAGCACCTCAGTGACAAGCCTTCATACCCCGCTTAAAGTTCACTGATGACAAGTGTGGGCGTGTTCGCTTCTTTTCATTTCACCGTGAACCCAACATACCTAGCGGTCATTTCAACGGTTCCCCGGGAAGCCAACTGTGTCTCGAGACAATTGCACCATTCCCTCCCGTAGCCTGTGGTGTTCATTAACATCGAAATTGATGAGCCACAATTGACGATCTAAAGCAAAGTTCAGACAGCAAGGTCAGCCAAGAGCCGGTAATTAAGCCCCGGCCCTTTAAGTGCCGCTATTATTATTAGCAAAGCGGGCCAGAACCCCATTCGCGGAACACTAACATTCTCTCGGAAGCCTGCAGGACATCGACTTGGGAGTGTGAAACAATTACAGGAGATGGCGTACGGCGTCAAGTATTGACAGCATGCAGGCTGGATATATTTATGGAAATTTAAATCAAATTCATTGCCACGGGCGCACTTCGTCTTCCTCCAAGTTTACAGATAAACGGAAGAAGGACATCCATGCTTTTTGCGTGTGCTTCAACCTGTTAATGACGGCGTTTGCATCTGCATGGGGAATCGGGCCGAGCACTGCGGCATGTCTAGGTGGGGGCGCTCGCGATAGGCTTCCCTGGGATTTGGACGTCAAGACCATGAGGGGAACGTGTCAAGGTGACCTCGTCGCAGGATTAAACTGTTAACGTGCCTCATGCATGGAATGTAACGACCACAACTGCCTCGCCCGTTTATAGAGAAGAGAATTTATGAATAAATCGGGAAAATGGCCAGGGAGGCAGAAATTTATATCCAAAATACAGATATCAACGCACTACGATGATTAAGTCATTGTTGAGGATTTTTAACACCGAGAGATTCATTGTGTTCTGCCACGTGTAAGCGTGATCACAGTGTGGTTAAAAGGATGTCACATAAAAGGTAACAAACAAGTACAGTGGTACCTCTAGTTATGAAATTAATTAGTTCTGGAAGAAATTTCTGAACTAGAAAATTTGTAAGTAGAGACGCGTTTTCCATGTAAATGCCCTAATTCGTTCTAAGCGCCCCCCACGCCCCCAAATTCAGAAATACACATTTTATTAAGCATAAAAATGCATCAAAATATGTCATACTTGACATTAAGAGCATTCACATCCATTCACTTTGTTTTGAAGATCCAGGGGTGGCGCATCCGACTGATAACGAACGACCTTGGATTGCCAACGTCATGGAGTGAGCATGAGCGCTTTAAGGTGGACTAAATTTTCAAGTTTTGAGGTAATAGGTTTGCAGGGGATATTTTATCTTCTCCTGCTGATCCAGTGTAAAAGAGCAAAACCATCCAAAAAATTAATCAGGAACAAGGACACCATTCTGTGCCGTGATTAGCCAGTCTGCATTTCCAAACTTTTTGCCAAAATGGTCTGCTTTCACAACGTACTACCATGCTAACCGCGGCATTCGCAATATTTATTTCAGATTTGATGGGACTAAAAGTACGACATTATCTTTTTGTCCAAACCCAGGACATCCACTCGACCTTCAGTTATCCTTTTCAATATTATATTTGAAACACCAATAAGGAGAACTGATTACAGACTTGGTGAAACTCATCCTGTTATTCGTAAGACAAGAAAAAGAAAGTGAACAAATGGGAGTGTGGGGGGGGGGGAAGGGGGAGGATTATTTAGTGTTGAGTGGTGCCTGAAACAAACAAAATTCCCGCGGAGATGTCATCACAGCGTGCACTTGAAGACAGCTGCGGGAACATCTGCTGCCTCCGTTGCAATCATCGGCGTTTCAGCTCTTTCCCCGTCGGTGCCGGCCAATGAGGGGAGCGGATGGTTGTACTGTCAGTGCACCCCGATTGTGCGCCACATACAATCTCCGTAATTGCAGCGCAGTCATAATTAGTCAGTGACAATCCTCATCGTCGTTTTTGTTTTGCATCTGCATAATTGCGATCTCTGTCGTGTGATTGAGCCTATATAAATCATTATTTTCCGCATGTCACAGGATTTTGTTGTTTCATTTTTCATATGCAGGAACACAAAAATAATCCTGAATCTGGGTCGTCGCTCGGGACAGTTTTTTTTTTTTTCATCTTTAAAGATAATTCTTTATTCAACATCTTGGTGGATCGGGAAATGAGTTGTGTTCTGAAACAAATTTTGGACTTGCAAAATGAATAAATCGTACAAATGATTGACAATTCTGATCATTTCCATTCCACTCTACAGAAACGTGAAGGTTTTAAAAGTTTTGAGCACAAATATGATCAGGCCTGCCAAAAAATGAACGAGAACGCTTGAGTGTTAAGGTCAAGAGACAGACTGAAGAAGTGAGAGAGAGAGAGAGAGAGAGAGAGAGAGAGAGAGAGAGAGAGAGAGAGAGAGAGAGAGAGAGGGGGAGAAGGACAGAAGGAGAATAATTGTAGCCTCAAGTGACAAAAGGAGGAGTGCCGCTGTTTGGCACTTCATCATTTTTGGCTGTGAATGACTTTGCATTAATTTGTAGGATGACTCACGGCGAATGATTTGCTCTGCCTGTAATTGGTTGCGTATATTTAAAAAAAAAAAAAAAAGTTTGTTAGTCATCTTGCCTCAATGTTTTTTTTTCCTCCTTTTTACCTGCATCAGTGATGAGCTGTGGAAATGATGACCCCCAAATTGGCTCCAAAGCAACCTGTAATTTTTTTTTTTTTTTTTAATACAGCACTTGAGCCATCCCACATATTAACAGGAAAGCGTAGATCATACATCATTTTACGTGGCGGGCATAAGCAAATCAAACCTGCGTCTTGCATGATGCTTGATAAAATCTGTTCCTCAATTTTTAAATGGTCATACGTAATAACGAGCAAAGCATTTTCTGGTTACGTTAATACGGCAAGTTGAACAGAACTATTATTCTTGACTTCTTGATTTTCAAACTACTTATCCATCAATGTCTTGTCGAGCGGCTGTAACATTACAATATATGAGAAGACGATTAACCATTTACTGTATATGCTTTCGACAACCACAATGTCCATAACAATGCTGCCCGCGACAAAAATGAATTTGACCGACCCAGTGTAGATGACGATAGGACGCAGGTCTATCGCGAGATGATGTGCACGGGGAGTCGGTCATTTTTCTTTGAAACAGCCTTTTACGAGCTGTGTGATATTTTGTCGGTTTGCTCTCACATTTGAACCACATCTACGAGACAGATGAGCAGTTTGTCATGCGGGTTGGTGGAGCAAATTGGCAAACTTCCATGGCTCACCATAAAACACAAACTCGGCTGTGATAATCCACAAGGCCGACGCACGAGCAAGAAGCGTTGCGTGTGATGATGGTCCCCCTCTGTTGAGATTCAAAGCGCCACCCAATAGCAGACATTTATGCACCCAATAACTCTGCATTCCTTCAAAAAAACGGAAGCACAGAGATGTCAGGGCCCCGTTGAATTCGCATGGTTTTATTAGATATTTTTATTACCAACGTTCTGGCAGCTAAATCACCTTTTCATGGGCTTTTACATCCTTTGAGAAATGCGAATTTTGCTAGCACCATATTGATACCTTGTTAGGGTCCCAAAATGAATAAACGTTTTTCAGGTGCCTTTTGGGGGACACGATCATGTTACACGTGTACAGTAGTACCCATCGGTAGTTTACAAAATACAATTAGAGGAGGCAGCTGTGCCACGTACGTCAATTTGAACAGTTCAGAAATAAAAATTGAGGTGTGTGTAGATCACTCCAGATGTGCTTTGCTACTAACCAATCAAAGGACCTAACAATGGTGATGTCATCAAAGGGCCAGCCTGCTGGCCTCGGGAGGATGATTTCCAGATTGGTTAAACAACAGTTCCACAACTGGTATAATTTAAGTTAACATCGACAGACGGGATTGATTCTGAAGGCTCTGGGCAGATTAGATTGACATGGCAACACAAAGGCTGGAATCTGATCAGACACTGGAAGCAATGCAGGGAAAAGAAATGTGCCAAAAAAACAAAACAAAAAGACATTAACGTTGGGAGTAAAGATTGCAATTACATGGCACAAATATTAGAATAAACTGTGGCTTTGAAATGGAAATGAGTGTGCTTGATAGTAGGCCAGCAGAGTTGCCTTGCTGGCCCTGACGGCTCGCCACGGTGTAATACAGCCACTTTGGTTGAAAGGTGCTGATCTTTAGTTGTAGTTGAATGAAATCGTCCTCATCATCTTGTAAAATTGCGCGGCGGGCCCCATATCTGGTCCACGAGGTCATAGGTTGCCCTCCTGTGTTGCTTCAGGTGGTCAAGGGAACCGCATGGATTGATTCTTCAAATTGAATGTTTGACTTTCGGTTCAAGTTCCTTTGTACTTTGTCGAAGTTCGTAAATTCTCAAGTTCAGATTGGTCTCCGCAGCCTCGTTGTCGTAGAGAGAAAGCTGCGAGCTTCTTTATTTTTCCCCCTTGTGCTCCTGATACTTTTTTTTTTTTTTGCAAACCCCGTTTCCTGCCTTAGTGTTTTATTAGTTTATATAAGCGCCCATCAGGGGGATTTAGCCACTTTTTTTTTTTTTATGAGGATTCAATGCATTATTGGAAAAAAGTATGAAATCATAGAAAAGGTTTTAAGTGTGTTAGGTTCATATGAATTTATACAAACGATGTCTCAGGGAGGAGCCCTTTGATTGGCATATTAGGCTCAGCGTTCTCGCCAATAGCCCCGCCCACTGCCCCCAACCAAGTAAAAATCCAAAATGGGCCTTATTTACGAAAGGTAAACGGGCGCAAATTTGATGGCTCATGCAGACAGATGTGGAAGCGCATTTTCCCCAACAAACTTATCCTCTCAAAATATCCAATGATTATGCCCAAAGACGTATATAGTCATACCTTGATTTTCGACCGTAATCCATTCCAGAAGGCTGTTCGAAAAGCGATTTGTTCGAAATCTGAAACTATTTTTTTTTTGCCCAGGATTAGGGGCTAATACATTATGCAGAAATCACATAAAACCAGTCAGATTTGCGTAAATCACAAACACGTCTGCTCACAATGAACGCTATACGAGGAAGCGTCACTTCCTCGTGTAAGGAAGCCGAGAGGAGTCACGTGGCGCATTCGGATTTGCTCATTTTGGTCGAAAAACGGTTTTCGGTCGTAATCCGTGACGTAAAAGTCTCAAATTTTCTGGTCGAAAACCGATTTGGTCGAGAATAGAGACATTCAAAAACCGAAGTTTGACTGTATTATTAAATGAACCAACTGCCGTTGTGGTTGCATCATTTTTTTTTTCAAATTCACACTCTCAAACTACAAAATTATGAAATGAACCAACTGCCGTTGCGGTTGCATCATTTTTTTTTTTTCAAATTCACACTCTCAAACTACAAAAAGCATGTCGCCATCTAGTGGGTGAAAGCGGAATTGCAGTGCGCCAAATCGACAGGTTCGTAAGGCCAAAATGGAGTTATTAACTGGACATAACAAATCTGCAAAATAGCGGGACTACGGACCTGGAAACCATCATGAAGGGGGCACAATGTAAATTATTAAAGCCGGGACGAAATGTTATAGTGATTTTGCTTCTTTAAATAGAGCATCTGAAAGACAGAAAAGCAAAACAAGTTGGCACAGCAGTGCCAGCTGAGTACAAGCAAAATGAGAGGAGGCGGTGAGAAATTTTTCCATTCACTTCCCTCTCATTTGTGAAACGGCGTAAACAAAAAGGAAGCGAGACACGGCACCTATTTCGCAATGTCATTTTGAAGCTTCTGAATGAATGAAGAAATGAAAGGCACAGGTGTCAAACTCAAGGCCAGATTGCGCCCGCCACATCATTTCATGTGGGTCGCAAAAACAAATCGTGCAAGTCTACCTGCTGTCAATAACAAAATAAAATATTTATTGATATATTGTAAATATTTTTGTCTAAAAGACATTCAAAGATTAGTCATTCACTGCGCATACTTGGACGTTGGAAGCAAGTATTGAGAGCTCATCCTGGTGTATCGATACCGAGATATTGTGATAACTAACGTTGCAAATTGTCCCGCTTTCTATATTTTGTTGCATCACGTGTGATATACACCCGCACAAATAATGAAAGGAGGACTCCAACATAAGCTTAATTTCTAACCAGTAAGTCATGAGATGCTTCAATCATGTTCCACTTTGACGGCTTGTGCTCCTTTCCATTGAGAGCAATGGGACAATGGAGAATTAGGCCTTGATCCACTCCATCAACAGAGATTTATCAGTGCGCTACTGTTCGTAATTCCCAAATTGATCCTCTTCGGGGATTATTGTCCTAAATCTGAGCAAGAACCTTACTAATTTTGAATGCCGTCCAGAGAGAACAAGCTGTCAAGCGTGCATTATTTTTCAAGTAACGTGTGGTCGTAGAAGAGGGTTGCGGCAATTTTCATTTCTGTAAAAGTCCCCGAGAACATAAAATTTACACACAAAAAAAAATAATAATTCTGAAAAGAAATGTATGTTGTTTTATGTTGTGTGTATTTTGTGGTTTTCAGTTGGGCCAGTATATTGGATTAGTGGTTAAGTACATCTGGCTCACAGTTAGAAGATCCAGGGTTAGAATCTCTGTTGGAAGTTGGAATTTGCATGTTCGCAATGTCATTGAATGTTTTTTTGTTTTTTTTTTATCTCTGCCTGCCAACAAGTCCAAGATATCCCACACCTCTCGCTGGGATGGGCTCCGGTTACTCACGGCTTTAAATGCGGATGAACGGGATAGAAAATGCATTGATGTATTTGGCTTTTTAAGGCTTAGTCTGTTCTTGGTCTGCGGGCTATAAATGGCCTAAAGGCTGTAACTTTCCAATCCCTGGTCTAAAACGATTGAATATAAGTTGATGACTAGTCTTTCACACTCCAGTAACCCCCAATACTCAGACGCAAGTGAGCTGGCTGAGTAGGTTTCCAAGGCCAGCGCTGTCGGAAAAAAGTTCTCGGCGAATGAAAGGTTCCCAAAGTGGCGAGGTATTCGCAGGTACTTGACAAGCCCACACAGCCTGGCCTTCACACCGCTTTATGTGAGCGCAGACAGAGAATGAGAGGCAAGGCAAGAGAAGGACAAGTGCGAAAAGAAATCAAGGTGCACTCCCAAAAAGAGACAAAATGGGATATATGGAAACAATGAGCACCCAAAACCATCTCACACTCAAAGTCACAGTCCTTGACCGGATAGCAAAAACACAGCTCAGTATCAAAACCACTTCTTCCTTCCATTTGAAAAGATTACGTGATATACAAGGCTCAGTGGTCGAGTGGCCGTTTTCCCCCAACCTAGAGGTTGGTGGTTCGATTCCCGGCCAGTGCGGCCGTGTCAAAGTGTCCTTGAGCAAGATACTGAACTACCCAGCCCATTTCTCATGACCTTTGCGCTAACAGATGCCATGTCTCGGTTATAAGTATGCACTTCACCAAAAATAAATGCCTCTCTTCAAATCAAAACTT
Organism: Hippocampus comes; assembly: GCF_001891065.2. Classification (NCBI taxonomy): domain Eukaryota; kingdom Metazoa; phylum Chordata; class Actinopteri; order Syngnathiformes; family Syngnathidae; genus Hippocampus; species Hippocampus comes. The sequence continues at coordinate 1,169,396 of NW_017806074.1, forward strand.
TCTTTAATTCAGAAAAAAAAAAAGTGTGACATTTCGACACCAATGCTGTTGTTTAAACGGCTATCGTAGCGTTGACTGCTCAGCCCGTTTGAACTCACTTGGTAACCAGAAGAGCACCAACAGATGTGAATAAATCTCACAATGCTGACAACAACCTACTTACCTTTTTTTTTTTAAATTTGAATCATTTTTTTCCCACTGACCATATTATTTGCCTTTTTTTTCTTATCTCAGACATTTTTTTATCATTCTAGGCAATTATTCTCACACTATTCATGGCATCGAGATAGAGCCCTTACGCAAACACTGAAAATTAATGAGTAAGTGAAGCCCCGCCCCCTCCATAAATTTTTTTTTAGAATTGCCTGTAGATGCCACAACATGGTGCCAAAGCCCTACTTTTGTCTGAGTCTACTCGTCAGCTCACTTCAACATAGCTCCGTGGCACCGAGGTGGCAGCAAAGCGCCACTTTTGCCCAAATTATCTCCTCAATTCCCTTCCATCTAGTTTGTGTATGGAAGTCAATCTTAAATATCCAGTTTGCTTGTGACTTTTGGCTCACCTGCTTTGTTCGGCTGGACGGGAACAGCCGCTGGAGCTCCAGCAGTGGCTGTGTTTCAGGGCACTGGCTGGGAATCATCGCGCCTCATCTGCACTGCTGGTGCCAATCTAAAACATAATGCAAAGTAAAAAAAATACATTCAGATCATTGAAGCAAAGTTGAACATGATAAAGTTGTAGTCTGTTTGTTTGACCAGAAGGGAATGCACACACAGGGCAAGCGGTGAAAGGGTTGTCAAGACTGGGCAAAATGCCAGGAAAGCTTTCTGGCTGCAGAGAAAACTTTTCTGCTTGTGGTCCTTCCACTTACTCATCAAAGCGATCCCGTGTGAGATGTGTGTGTGTGTGTGGTTGAACTATGAGTGGGCAACTTTGACCAAAAAAAAATATAATATAATAATTCTTGGCTTCTTTTTTTCTTGTTTTGTTTCCAATTAAAGTCTAACTAGTCTTCTCTTGCTCGCAGATATTCTAATCTCAGGAGACTTGAGGTTAAGTAAAGGCTAAATCAAATAAAATGTGAAAAATCTTGCAATTCATCCTCATAAACGGCGGCGTGTGGGCCCTGGTTTGTTTTGTGTTTGGAGCTCATCCATCACCTACAGACTCACACAATAGAGGTCAGCTAAGTGAACAATGAGAGCTGTTAATTTTTATTCTAATGAATACATGCATTGTGTTATATTCATTATCAGCATTTCAAACTTTTTTTTTTTTTGGTCGCACCGCGATCCTTTTGTTGTGCTTGCCTGGCTGACTGTCACTTCAACTTTATCTGGATGAAAAGTTTGGCACTCCCGCAAACGCTGACGTTTATTTTTATCGACTTCATTATAGACTTGGAATCAGAGCTAACTGTATCCAAAAATAAATCAGGCAGCAACTCTAAAACTCATAATTTCACCGGACACTTTATTCTACACAATCTAATTAAAAAGGAAAGGAAGGACTGATTTACTTAAAGGGTTGAGCAAGCAAGATCGGATGCAAACTTGATTTGCTCGCACGTCTAGGATTCTGCCGGTTAAACACAAACAAGTGCCGTGCAGTTCATTGTGCATGTTCTGGGTGGAGTAAATGCAAATATTAAACTTCAGCTCAACTTTGATAACTTTTTTTTGAATAAAATCTCAAATAAAGGGAGTTGCAATGGGGAAAAACTCTCAATGTACTGTACATTGTTTATGATAATAACAATTACATTTGGGGGACTCCTGCAGTCATACAATCTGGGGGGTTGGAAGAAAACTTGACATTCTGACACTAGGCCATGCCCAATTCTATTTGACGCAATAAACCACAGTGACAAGCCTGGCTACGTTCCTTCTTTGCTATCCTGAATCAATTGTCCATCCCTCACAGACACAAACACCTCGCCACTATGTGCCAATTTTAATGGGCAGAGCTTCAAGAGTCATTTCTATATTTTACAAGGTACGATTTCTCTCCGGGTTTTTGCCTTGGAAATAATCCCACTGGAGTCGAAAGTGCCCAATCCAGCCTTCTCTGCCAGCACCTTGGAAGGATTCTTCCAGGATCCTCCTCAAAGTCGCGTTCTAGTTTCACATCATATTGCACGCTTGATGTGGAGATTGTCATACCTTGAGATCACTGTCACAGAAATCAGCTTATTGAGAGAGTGCACTGCACGATATGTTGCTTGCAGCTACGCCTTGTTAAACTCGGAAAGAAAAGACTGGAGCGAATTAGAGCTGTTCTACTTGCAGGGCCATCTACATCGGCACGTAATCCCTAGAAGTACATACAGGCCGACTGGGGCCATGCTGACTGGCCGGCTATACGTCACATCGCATGCTCAGCGTATGTCACTGTGATCATCTTGAACTGAAGACTGCGCATAATATGGGGCTTGTTGTTCTGCTTCGCTGGGCTCATAATAAAAAGAACACGTCGTACCCACCAATCTGCAGACCATTAGCATGACATGATCTTCGACAATATGACGGTAATGTAGTCTAATGACTAATTTCTCTGAATGACAAGCACCCCCCAAAAATCACCCTTAAAAACGAGTTTTTTTTGCTGTGGTACAGTCCCCCAAATTTGCTGGTATAGTGTATTAGAAGAGTGAATAATACGAATGAATATTCACACATTTACATTTATTGATTTGTAAATGCTTTTGAATCCAGTTTAAAAAAAATGCTTTTTTCCCTGCCCTATTAAGATCTTTCAAAGAATTTTTAAAACCAACTTTTCAAGATTTTCACGATGGATCATCATTTTCTTAAAAAAAAAAAAATCAAATATCTATGTACATAAAACAAAGATGGATGAGTTACAAGCTTTGAAAACAAACAAAAAAAACTGCTTAAAAGGAAATGGAACTTCCAACAGTATGTTAAAATTCAGTGAAAATCCAGCAGTAAACCTTTTCTTTCCTACTTTGCTAGCTTTCTCGTTGCAGATATTGATAGTATTGACTTACTGGGAGCCGCACGCACCTCTCACTGCACTGTCTCAATTGTGACTGCACAAACAAGTTGCCACAGAACTTAAGATTGATAAGTTGCATCATAATCAGTTATTCTTGCAACAATCTTACAATACCACAGTGAGTTAGTGGAATTTTGCTTACCGGGAGAGTAAGCTGTGGAAACAAAACTTCATGTGTTAGGGGGAAAAAAAATTGACTTTTTTTTTTTTCCTTTTAATCAGCATGCCAATTGTAGTTTTATGAAAATCTTACTCAACTGATTCCCCCTGATGAGTTATCAGAAGCGAGTCACTTAAGAGTGTCTCTGGGTTTTTGCCTTGAAGAGTGAGTGACCAAGTCATGGGTGGACAAAATCGGTATGAATGTAATTTGCCCCGACTGCTACGTCCAGCAACTGGGACAGAAGATTGACTTGATTGTTTCATTTCACACTCGATGGATGGCAGTCCAGAGACCCAAATATTGGTCCACAAGACAGTAAAAGTTCAAGTTTTGGTAACTACTTTCAATTCCAATTCAATAAATTGTTTCATCTGGGCATATGTTTGAAACGTCATGTTGATGAGTTTAAATGAAGAGCTTCAGTTTCCATACCAGTTCCGTCAGAAATCCTGCGCGTCGAGTGGTTTGGATTCAAACGACTTTGAATGCACCTTAACTTGCACTGCAATGTGGCAACGGCAATGTGCCACGTGTCCTGCTCTTTCTTCTTCCCACAACGCTGGGGAAACAAACGAATTGCGTCCACGGAGCCCTCGAAAATAGGTCATGCTCTCTTCTCTGAACTGCTACCGCTCAGTTACATAAAACTCACTCGGCTCGCCTTTGAAGCCGTCCGTCGTTGTCGTTGGCGCGCTGTCAGCCAGACGCATCGCACCTGAGCTGCGTTGCGTCATCACAGCACCGATGACACGTGAGTGCAGGCAAAAGCTTCCAGGCGATTGGCTGAAAGGAAAGCGAACCGGGAGATTTCATAGGCTACTTTTAGTTTGGATTTTGACCCAAATTGTGCACAAATCTATGGACAAATAATTACGCTTAAAATTAAAGTCGGGCTTACTGAAAAATACGTCATGAGGAGAATCGCACGTTGATGTCGCCGTCTTGGGAATCAGCTTTTGTATTCAAGACAGTGCATGTTATGCTGCCTGCAAGGGTAAGGAAAAAAAAAGGTGAAACTCTGGACTCGTACCGTGCTTGCATCATACGGCGTCACAACCGTGCAAAAATAAACCTGTTTGGTCAAGACGATGCGTGATATGCTGCTTATTGCTTTTTCACATTAACCTCAGAAAGACACAAAAAAATGTGCTTGCATCAAATCATGTTGCTCTGATGCAAAAATACCTTTCTTTAGTCGAAAGCAGTGCATGATGGGCTGCTTGCTGCAATGTCTCAGTAACATCAAGAACACACAAACAATGCCATTGGACCCAAAATTTTGTCTATGCATAAGATGCTGCTTGCTGCTCCAGTTGAACTCGTTTAAAAAAATATATATTTGAAAAAAACCCAGACGGCAAATTTTTCCATGATTATGGACCAACCAAGATTTTTTGGCCTTGTTTAGTTTTGCTTCTTTTTAAATCGCCTTTGATCGTATCACAGTTGATTTGATCTTTAGTTCATTTCACTTTGGGGTGGGGGGGACACTGAAGTGCTAATCACAGATAGAAATGCTGGTGGTGGTGGTGGGGGGGATACAGATGAAAGCATCGGAGATGAGAGGTCATCTTAATGTCACCGAAAAAAAAAAAAGAATGGTTGTGAAGCCGCCAACCTTTAGCATGGATTCACCTGCCAGCATGATGTCTACTCACAAGCGCTCATAAACACAAACAGAGTGACATCCGGCACGCTGTTTGTGTAAACGACGACTTCATTTAAATGACTCCTCTTACCTTTTCCGGACCTTGACATTGTACAATTTAATGTAAAGGGAACATTTCGTCGGTGTGAAATTGTGTCATCCATTTTCTACAATTTGCATTTCTGAATCATTTTGGATCTATGAAGGAAGATTGGGGTCACACGAAAACAAACAAACAAACAAACAAAAATTACATGTAGTTTTAAGTGGAAATTGTACAAGACCCTGCACGCTGTTTGTGTAAACGACGACTTCATTGAAATGACTCGTCTTACCTTTTCCGGACCTTGACATTGTACAATTTAATGTAAAGGGAACATTTCGTCGGTGTGAAATTGTGTCATCCATTTTCTACCATTTGCATTAATGAATCATTTTGGCTCTATGAAGGAAGATTGGGGCCACACGAAAACAAACAAACAAACAAACAAACAAAAATTACATGTAGTTTTAAGTGGAAATTGTACAAGAATAAACTTGAATATTTGAAGAAGTGGTTGTAGCAATACAGTTGTGCCTTGAGATATGACTTGAATTCGTTCCGTGCCCACCTTCATCTGACCTCCACTAATATCAGTTGTTCTTTGCAGAAGATAAAGAATATATGACTCGTGAGTACTGTTATACTGTCTGTCTGGATCTGTTGCTGCACCATTTGTGTTAAAGCACTGCAGCCACTTATGTCTCTCCCAAAAATGCCACTTTTTCTTCTCTTGTGAAAAAAAAACTCCCAGTTGTAGTTGACTCTCAGACTAAATATAAAATGAAGAGAATTGCACTTTCTGTATTAAAAGCAATCACAGAGTTTAGCTGTCAAGTCTGCTAGCTTGATGCTAACAATAAAAAGCGTAAATGTTGGGCTGGCAACCAGTTCAGGGTGTCCCCCGCCTACTGCCCGAACACAGCTGGGAAAGGCTCCAGCACGCACCTTGACCTTTGTGAGTATCAGCGGATCAGAGAATGGATGGATGGGTGGATATAACTTTCAATGGTATGTGAATAAAATTGTTTATTTGAGGAAAAAGTCAAGATTTTTCCAGATTGTTTCATTGTTTTTCTGAGAATCAAGTGGTATACTTTTAATATTTTTATATTTAAATATCAAAAGTTATTTTTCAATTCAGGCGTTTATTTTTAAACATATTTTAGTCAATAAATTCCAGCTTAATGTCAATTTTTTTCAAGCTGTGTAAATGGAGCAGCTATCAGTACCCTTACAGACTGTTCAAACAAAAGAGGGCGAATAGCTGACCCAGTCACACACACACACACACACAGATGCACAAATAGCTCAACTCAACTTGAAGATGAAATCCAACCACACGTACGCAAAGCGCACAACTCCTTGTGCTGAAATGCCGAGAACCTTGTTGACAGCGAATAGATTTCACTGTTACGAGTTATTGCATCACGTCTACACACGCCGCAAAATGACAGTGGAGTTATTTCACCCTCAACATTCAGCACTGATTTCAACATGTCCAAATCAAAAGAACCGCTTCATTTTTCGACATTCTTTTCGACCGCTACGGTCACTCTAGTAAATCTATTGTATTAGCACCTTAATGAGCCGCACAGCAACATTTCATATTGTATACGCCCTAAGTGCTGTATAATGAAATCTGCGTTTAATGTACTGTAACCATAACAGCGACATAACTAAACAGAGGCATGCTTTCTATAATGTATTTCCTAATTGCTTCATAAGACACTGTTTTGATACAGTTGTGATTTTTGGGGGGGAGGCGGCGAAGGATATTTGAAAGAAATGAGGCGGGACAAAAAGAAAAGACTGATGTTCAATATACAGTGGAACCTACAAATTCAAAAGGCCCTTAAACGGTAGTTGCTGTGTTCATTATTACACTCCAGGGAAATTAATTGGCTTTTTGGGCGGGGGGGGGGGTTGACATGGCAACGCACGGTGGATGTCGATCATAACATCCATCCATTTTCCGATCCGCTTTATCTTCACAAGGGTTGCGGGGGATGCCGGAGCCGATCCCAGCTGTCTTCGGGCAGTAGGTGGGGGACACCCTGAACCGGTTGCCAGCCAATCGCAGGGCACACAGAGACGAACAGTCATCTGTGCTCACACTCACAAATGGGGACAGTTTGGAGTGTTCAATCGGCCTGCCATGCATGTTTTTGGAATGAGGGAGGAAACCGGAGTACCCGCAGAAAACCCACACATGCACGGGGAGAACATGCAAACTCTACCCAGGATGGGGATCGAACCCACGGCCTCTGCACTGTGAGGTCTACGTGCAAACCACTGGACCACCGAGCCGCCCTCGATCGATCATAACAGGATGGCCGAAAACGTCTCAAGGACCCGTGTCCAAATTTGTCAATCTGTTAATTCCGTTCACATTGGCACGTTCAATTTTTTTTAGGCAGGTACAATTTTGTCAAATTAAATTACATTTAGAAGTCAAGGTACAGGCATAGCTTTAAAGATCGAGCGTCTTGAAATATGTTGCTCCATACTGGGAGCACAAATGAGCATCACATTCCATCTGTCTGCATTCAGATGGAGCCGTAATAGTGCCGCGAAGTGTGATGATGCGAATGTGTCGGCGTACAGTAACTAATCAGCGTATTTCGTTGAAGTCAGGCTTGTATTGACAAAGTGGAACCGATCTTCACGTTGACGCTGCAGTTGCATTTCCAAAATATCTGATTTGCGTCTTATTTTTATCCATGTTTGGAAGAGGCCTGATTCCAATTTGAGGATATCCCATTTCATGCATTTTCTTCTCTTTGCAGTGCTGTGGCACATACTGGAATGGCGCCGCTTAGGATTTAAAACAACACCGGCGATGGAATTGCCATTCCAGTTAAGAATGCCTCGGACAGCACAGGGCACTCTCCGGAAGCCATTCTCAAAACCCGAAAGCGTGGTTTGCACACTTCAAAAAGTTGAAACACATGTGAGCAAAGTGTCACGTTGCCAGATTCGACATTTTTTTTTTTTTTCATCCAGTGATCTACATTGACGATTGTCATCTCAGAACATGACATTGTCCAAGGTTAGCTGTACTTTTTTTTTTTTATAAATACAAACTCACAGTGCTCTACCGTGTAGCCGAAATACGCTTGGGGCAACCAATGCAGATAAAATAAAAACAAAACGGTGTCACTTAAACTGGTGTGTACATCCAGCCATGTTTTCCATCATGTGATGGTTTTCCGCCCACTAGCGACAAAGCAAACTATCATGTACAAAGTATTTACGTGGTGATCCTTTTCCTTGTGAATTCACAGTGAATGCTTACTCCCCCCGCCGCCCGCCCCCCCCCCTCCAATTTTAGAACAGGGCTTTTGTTCATCTCTGTGGAAAGTGCCTCACTCCATATGAATTAATGAACTTCCCCAGTAGCGCCTGAGTCACTCGCCGTCACAAAACACTCCAACCCAATTACTCAACGCGGCCCGATTTCTTATTTTTAAATCCGATTGTAGTTTCTGCGCGTATTTACAACCAGGAAACAGTCACGGAAGCCTCATGTTTCACCTCTGCTAGAGCAATGCCACCCCTGAGGAAATGCTGCTCTGACTTCAAGGTCGTGATGTTCTGGGAGTGTTCAGAAGTTGACCTTAATTTGAGGTTATAATGGTTTTTTTTCTTATGACTACCTTTAAAGGTGTAAGGAGGATCTGGGCAAATTATTTTTACCTGTGCATGAGCTGTGATTTTTCTCCCACTCACTGAATAGGGATGACTATGTTTAGGGTGCAGACTCAAATCTCATATGCTTATGTACTGTAGTTTACTCCAGTGAGTCTCATCTCAAATATTTGTAATTGTGTGTGTATATATATATATATATATATACAGATTTTTATTTTGTTTATACTTTCTATGGCAATAGCTGACGGCGAGGAGGTCGACTGGTTAGCAGGTCCACCTCACACTGCGTATTTTCTGAATAGCGGTGCTCGACTTATTTTTACACTTGTATGACAGGATAGAATGTTAAAACGTTCATTTCCAAAGAGTAGGGGGAAAAAAAGAAAAGCTTTTATGGTGGTGACAGCTTGTTTGTATTTTGAAACAAATTATTTTCATTTCCTTTCGAGAAACATTCCAAAATGTTGCTTTTACAATCAGACATTGACCGCCCAGTCGCAGATAAAGCATATTTGTCAAACGGTAATAGCTATTCACCTGTCAGGAAACACGCACGTCCACTCCACTATCTGTATTCACGGCGTTTATATAATATAAATCCCCAGCCTACAATTGGATCGGCTGATTCATGCGGCTCATTTACATTTTCCCGATGACCTTGCCTGCCCCCTGCAGTCCCACGCATTCCTAAATACAGCCTGCCATGTCCACACATACGTAGGACAACAGCAGAGGAGGGAGGGGGAGGCCAGGATGAAGCAACACACACACACACACACACACACACACACACACACACACACACACACACACACACACACACACACACACACTTAATTTTGCACATGAGTATACATAAAAATAAAAGAAAAGGAAATCTACAGTGTTTCCTCATAACTCTTGAAAATCACTAAAAACAGCGAGCAAATCGCTAAGTTGGCAACACTGACGGTGCTTTTGTAAACCAGTTATTTTCTGGTAGCAGTCATGCTGCTAACGGAAACAGTGCATGTCCGATATTAATATTTAATTTGTTATATATATATAAATATATATATATATCCATCCATCCATCCATTTTGTGATCCGCTCCGCTTTATCCTCACAAGCGTGGTGGGGCATGCTGGAGCCTATCCCAGCTGTCTTCCGGTAGTAGGCAAGGGACACCCTGAACTGGTTGCCAGCCAATCACAGAGCACACAGATAAAGCGGATTGCAAAATGGATGAATGGATATATCCATATATACTAGTTGTTTGATTGGAACTAGTATATGAAAGGGGTGTTTGAAAAAAAATGGAGTCCCTAGACCCTCCCCCAAAAGTCTTGAGACCCCCTCGAGTGCTCAACTTGTGCTCATGTATCCAAGCAGCGCTCCTCACAGCAAAGTTGTGTTGCAGGCTGGCGCCTACACAGCTTTCACGCTTGATCCCTTGTTGTTGCAGACAAACCCTCTTCAGCTTTAAGTGGAGGCAGAGATCAGAAGCCACTTGTGATAGGCTTCATTTCCCCTTCTTATTTTGCCTCCCGGTTCTTTTGCCCCGCATGATCTTTTGACATCCAAGCTCTTTTATGCACTTGTCCTTACTTGGAAAATACCCACCTTTCTCCGCCGCTCTTTAGATTTTCATTTTCTGAGAAGCTACTCAGCCGAATCCTCAGCATAGACCCTGGCAGGGAGATTAGTGTTTTATGAGTGTGTGTTGGGAGGTGGAGGGGAGATGGAGAGACAGAGAGAGAGAGAGAGAGAGAGAGAAAGAGAGAGAGAGAGAGAGAGAGAGAGGGGATTTCCGATGCCATTGAGACGACAAGCAGGAATACCGTCATTGTCTTGAAGCGTTCGAGGGGGAGGTGTGAAGCCAAGGGACACTTTGTGTGTGTATTCCCTTCATTTATCACTCTGTACGAATATACTAAGACACTATATGGACAAAAGGAGTCCTCCAAGGGCCACGGGTCTTAATTAACGAATCAATCAAGGCTAGGATCGACACCTTCAGTCCTTTCTGAATCCTAATTTTGGATTGGAGTTGTAGGCTTCAAATTTTGTGGGAACAGTTTGGAGATGGATTTTCATTGCCTGAAATGGATAGATTCTTGAATCTATAAGCTTATAATTGGTTTTGTCTATAGGACAATGTTGTTTTCGTCTTTTACAGTGAGTGACTTTGACGACATTGACAGGGCACCTCTGCCTACAGACTACATCTGAAAACTTTTTATATTCACGGACGTTCAGTCATACACACGCATCGTCTAGTCGAAGGGCTCTTGGGTTGTGAGACAAGCTTGTTGTTCAGAGATCAAGAGGTCAGCCCAACAACAGCGATCACACAAAGCAGGTGTGACATCTGTTCCGGTGGGGTGGCCACAGTAAGCGCTTGGAGCCATGCCCGCTCAGAGCATGCAAATGTAAAACACCCCGTGGCTGCTGGCTAGTACTACTATGAAAAGAAATGAAGAGAGAGGGGGGCACCTGACAGAGTAGAATACATTTGCCGACACTGCACAGCCTCTCTTTTCATGCCCTGATGCGTCTTGTAGCAATTCGCAAATGGCTGGCAAATCACTGAACAAGACATAATATGTTTCACTCTACCTGTGAATGTTGCTTTGATTTATTGCGCTTGCTCGGATTCTCAACAGGCTTTAAGCGACACAAAAAAAAAAAAAACTAAAAAACTGTAGTCACCCTCAAGTGAAAAATGATACATTAAAAAGCAGCTCTATTTCACATTGGGATGAAGGAGGAGGCACTGTTTTGGAATAATATGAATGAATTTTAATAACAGTTTATGCCCACTGACGAGATGTGGTTCCCCAGAACGTTAACGTTGATGCACAATGCCTACAACATTGCGGAGCAGCGGCATCAGAGTCGATTGGAAAGCATTAAAAAATAAAAAATAAAAAAAACACTGAAAGATTGTCGAAAGATTTGATGTTGTCAGCCAGTTTTTGCCATTCCCGCTGCTGAGGCATGTTTGATTCTGAATGGTTGCAAATTAGCTCTAATCTCAATGACCACAATATATTGATGAAGCAATTTTTACAAATGTAATCACTATTTGCAGTCCAATTTACTAGTGAGTTTGTTTTCCCAATCCAAAAAGCCACAAACTTGCATAATTGTGTGATTGCAACTATGGTAGAGGCTCCTTAATAGTGCGATTTATAATTCGCCACAAATGAAACATTAATAAAGAATCAATGTTAAATCCATGAATATTAAATGTTGATTCATTCCTTGAACCCGCCTGATTTCAGGTCTTTCAACGTACGGTCGAGCATGACACGTCGTTGCTTTTCATTGTCTTAAATTATGAATGCTGCACTTCACAGATGGCTCAAGGATGTGTGTACGGCTCATTTAGTGAATTTTGTTGAAAATGTTTTTGGGGGGAGGGAACACAGGCACCTTTACAAAGCAGATGGTGTTTTTCTTGCAACATTTTTTTTTCTTTTTTACGGTGCACGTCAAAAGAGCATCAAACAGCTACAGCTCATTCAGGGTGCTGCAACTCCGGTTCTGGCCAAGACAACAGGATTAGAAGATTTTAGTTTGCATCTAAAGGCTTTTTACTGGTTCTCAGTCAGCTGCAGAGTCAAATTTAAAGTTCTGCTACTGGTCCATAAAGCACTGATTGGTTTAGGTTCTGAATACATTCAAGAAATGCGACTTCAGTATAAGTCCAGCGTGGCTCTGAGGTCTGAAAGGTGTATTACCGTTACTAGAGCCCAGAGAGAGGTATGAACATTTTCGGGCTTGACTCTGTATGTTTTTCTTGCACAGTGCAATCTTTTCGTAATTTTAGAAAGCAATCATATTTTTCTACGTTGTTTTCAAATGTCTTTTGTCACCCATCCATTCATCCATCCATTTTCTACCGCTTATCCGGGGTCGGGTCACGGGGGGAGCATCTTTAGCAGGGAAGCCCAGACGTCCCTCTCCCCAGCCACTTCTTCTGGCTCTTCCAGGGAAATCCCGAGGCGTTACCAGGCCAGCTGGGAAACATAGTCTCTCCAGCGTGTCCTGGGTCGTCCCCGGGGCCTCCTGCCGGTGGGACATGCCCGGAACACCTCACCAGGGAGGCTACCAGAAGGCACCCTAATCAGATGCCCGAGCCAGCTCATCTGGCTCCTCCAGCTTTTTTTCTTTTCTCTAAAATCACTCTGTCCTGGAGTCACTCCCGGATGACCGAGCTTCTCACCTTATCTCGAAACGAGAGCCCAGATACCCTGCGGAGAAAACTCATTTCGGCCGCTTGTATCCGGGATCTTGTTCTTTCGGTCACGATCTATCGTTCTTTAGGCAACTGCCTTCAAATGTTGTGCTTTTAATCATGTAAAACAGTTACGTATTACAATTTTCATGAAGTTTGTTTTTGTTCAAAACGCTTTGAAAAGTTGCAAAACTGATCCGTGTTTGTTTGTCTGCGTCAGAATGAACATTTTGACCTCTTTCTCTTTTCGCTGTTTACGTCCACCACCCGCCCCCGTCCGCGTTTCCAATCGGCACTTGCCATGCCATCGGGCAGGAGGGGCAGCAGGTGACCCCGCAGATGGCACTCTGACACTCAGATGTGGAATCAGGTGTTGCGCTGTACCGGGCTGCATATTTAGTGTCACATTATACGCTATATTAACACAGTCATGTTTGCAATTCAAGGTAATATCGAAGTCAACGGCGGCAAGGTAATCACAAAGAAAGGAGGCGGGATAACTTTGGGAATAAATTCCTCCATTGCTCACTTCTTCAAGGGTAACAAAAGACGAGCGTTGGTGTCTCTCAGGGAGAAAAAGGAAGCCCGGGCGGCTGCTACTTGACGGATTGTTTATGTAGTTACGGCGTCAAGTGGCAATCGTCCTTGCGGCTCGGGTGCATTTTCATTAACGGCATGAGGAGTGAGCCTTGACACTGGGATCATACATGCAGACACATAAACATTAAGTGCATGGATCAAATCGGGGAGTGAGAGGTGGCAGCGAGTCTTCATACGAAAGAAACAGAGATGCTGATGAACGTGGATGATTTTAGGGGGAAATCACAAAAAAAGTACTCAAATGCGTCTGAACTTGACTGTTGACGATCTCTTTCAGAATTTTTTTTTTTTCATTCATTCATTTTCCGACCCGCTTATCCTCACAAGGGTCGCGGGGGGTGTCAGAGCCGATCCCAGCTGTCTTCGGGCAGTATGCAGGGGACACCCTGAACCGGTTGCCAGCCAATCGCAGGGCACACAGAGACGAACAACCATCCGCGCTCACACTCACACCTAGGGACTATTTGGAGTGTTCAATCAGCCTGCCATGCATGTTTTTGGAATGTGGGAGGAAACCGGAGTACCCGGAGAAAACCCACGCAGGCCTGGGCTGAACATGCAAACTCCACACAGGGAGGCCGGAGATGGAATTGAACCCGGTACCACTGCACTGTGAGGTCGACGCGCTAACCACTGGACCACCGGGACACCTGCATTTTAAATTTAAAAAAAAAAAAGGAAATGTCCTACCTGATATTGTTTTGTGTTCTTGCCATTCTTGGGGTGTTTACAAGGAGGGCCAATGTGTCTACAAAACCAAGAATGTTTGGTGAGAATGGACGCCCCCATCCAATTCGAATCCAGTGCTTTCGATGGGACAGTATTTCCCACGCCTCATAGTAGTGCCCCCTCATCACTCAGGCCTCGATATAATTAAATCCAGCCTCCAAAGCACCACACTTTGTGGCAGGAATGCCCACTTCGATCTATTTTACCCATTGAGATGCGCACGTGGAGGTCGCTCACAAAGTGTCATTTTAAACTTCAAGCTAAGACCTCACTTCCTGCCTTTGATCTGCATTTCTAATGTTCCGCCTTCAGTGACAAGCAGGCGACAGACAGTACGTCTCGCGTTGCAATCGGGACACATTCCTCGGTAAGCCGATTTTAATACCGATGCTCAATGTCTTTTATCTCAAATGCTGACAAACTTTGCAGAATGTCGGGTCTAATTTTTCACGATTTAAGGGTTGGCGAAAAGCATATGTTTCGGCTTGGGCGCGTCCCAAAGCATAAAGGGAGGCTGGAATTGATGAGATGATACTCTTCCCGGCCATTCTCTATTGTCTTCCTCTGGCAGGCTGTATATTCTGTGTCTCCCTGCGGGCTTGTAGGAGGGTGCCGAAGATTTAGATGAGCGAGCAGGCTGTAGGATGGAAAACACCTCGCAATCACACTCCCACTGCGCGCTCCATCCACGGCGACATTAATCTATATGCGCTACCTGTGGTGGTTTTTTTTTTCCTTTTCAATATGTGAGAAGGAATGGGGATGAATATGACAACTTGCGCCTCTAGAATTGATAGTCTCTCTCTCTCTCGCTCTCTCTCTCTCTCTGTGTGTGTGTGTGTGTAAGGGAGTCACCAGGTATGTCTTTCGGGGCCGTAAATGTCTGCAACAAGTCCGCAGCCGTCACACTTATCCTCACAATAAACTGGCATAAAACGAGATGGATATCACTTTGATTTTGGTTTTTATTGTGCATTGCACTTCACATTCGGTCCGTTGCAAGCATCCATCTCGCCATCTAAGTGATGTTTACGGTCACGACGCATGAAGACAAGAGACCACGTCTTCCATCCCTCTTCATATAACCAAAGAGGTCTCATTTGGGTAGTGCTACACAACTGCAAACGCATTATTAAAGGGAGTGCAGAACCTAGCAAGTTGAATCCCTCTGAGGTTGCAGAATTCTGAATTTGACCAAAGTTTTCGGCAAAAATGTGCCTCGAACGTCCAGCACAATGTCAGAGGCTTAACCACGAAACTTGCGTCACGATCCTTGCAGGAGCTCACTTTCGCGAGCCTCTTCATGAAACTTTGCTTCTTTTGAGTTCACCATTGAATTTGATGAACTTCATCCTGAACATCACCGAGACCAAAGAAACAATTTTTGAAAGATTGGGTGAACAAATCTTTTGATCGATTATTTCTGTCAAGCCCATCACTTTAACATACATACCATATTTTCTGCACCTAAAAGCATTCAATTTTCAGTGCGCCTTATAATCCGATGCGCCTTTATGTGGATCAATTTTCTGATTTCTTGGGCGTAGTATTTTAAATGTCCTGGAAAGCGTTTTATTACAGCTGCAGTGGTTGTGAAAGCTCTACATAAATAAAGCTGTATTGTATTGTATTGTATTCACTTTAGCGTAGCTCCATCTAGTGGATGCATAACGCAACCGCGGCCACTATTGTAGCTTCTATTCTATGTGCCTTATAATGCGGTGTGCCCTATGTATGAGAAAAGTTTTAAAATAGGCCATTCATTGAAGCTGCGCCTCATACTCCGAAGCGCCTGATGGTGTGGAAAATATGATACATAACATACATTGATGGACCGCTGTCGTGCGTGATGTCATCAATTAGATAAATATTAGCATCCGTCCCTTGACCTCTGTTCAGCAAAAATCCAAGTGTTAACTTATTGTTTTTAGCAACAATTATTCCAACTCGACCGCTGTCTTGTTAAACGTCTGAAATTGTTTCGGGAATAAATCGAATCAATACAATCGAGCCAATTCTCAACAATTGAACTATGATGCCCAAGCTTAGTGCAAAAGTAAAATCGCATTATTGGATGAGGTTTGTGCTCTGCTGAGTGGCACGCTAGAAATAGTGAATAATTGCATCCTGTGCAGTGATTCATGTCTTTGTGCTTACTGTCGCTCAACGTTTCATGACTATCTTCGACTGTTTATTAATTTTTTCCTCAACCACACATTCCGAGACATTTTATGAGCGCTCTTTCCGCCTCCCTCTCTCCCAACCTTCCTGATGCTCGGTCCGCCTCTCTCTCCCAACCTTCCTGATGCTTGGTCTATTTCTGCCAATGTGAATCAGCATCCCGCCCTTTTCAGCAACATACACGCTGATGCATGACAGGGAGATGAAGACGTAACCTGCTGTCTTACACCCTCGCCTCCCTACGCTGACGCCTGAGTTCAACGATCACATCTTTTGTGGAGTGCGTTTCGGATGGGAAGAATGAGCAGTGAAAACGGAGTATCTGTTTTTAGTCCATAAAAATGGCATCGCATAACACCCACTACCCCCCACTGGGCCAAAGAGAGGACCCTCTGTCCCAAAATGAAAGCGCCCAGCAGCTCAAAGACTTCTCCCAAATCCGATTCTTCAGCTGCTCCAATTCCACTGGAGCTGTGGGAAAATTGGCCTGGAGTGAAGCTTACGTGGGATGCACTGTGGGTGTTTTTTTTTTTTAATCTACCAAGTTCAGTCCAGTTGAATTGGACCGTGGGGACTGCGGCTCTGGTTTTCCGAGCACTTCAGTTGGGCGGATTCGAACAGTCAACAGCAATTCATTTTTGGTGGGATAGGAAATGACTGCCTGCCCTCCTTGTGACCCCAGTATAACTGAACTTAAATTGCTTTTTTTTTTTTTTTGTCAAAAACACTGCTGTACAGATGAATGCAGTAGCAGTGATGTGAAGTCTAATTAGCATTGTTTTTCCAACTGTGACGGTTTATGTGAAAGCGTCCATTTGAGGAAGGCATTTATTCGTAAAAAGGCATGTGGAAGGGGCGGAGCTCAATAATGATGCCCATTGATTGGCCGTCGGTGATTTGTAATGTTCTTTTTTTTCTCACAACGGGACCAGAATGTCTAACTGTGTCACGTTAGCATTCTCTATTAGCGTGTCCTCTACCAAGAAGGTGCTGCAGTTAGAGGTTGAAGATTTGGAAGGAAGGATGGAAGCAGAGCAGAAGCACTTGGC
Source organism: Hippocampus comes (assembly GCF_001891065.2). Lineage (NCBI taxonomy): Eukaryota > Metazoa > Chordata > Actinopteri > Syngnathiformes > Syngnathidae > Hippocampus > Hippocampus comes. Next base: position 1,186,701 of record NW_017806074.1, read on the forward strand.
ATGGCTGTGAAGCCAAAATCAAATCTGAAGTGTTGATGCCTTCCATGTGTCTGAGTGCATTCCCTAGAACATGTGACCATGATTAGATGACTAATGATATTGGAAGTGTCATTGACGAAACGTCACACTGTCACGATTCAGTGTTCCCTTATTTATTTAATATGTTTTTAAACAAAACTGTCTCTGGAGTAGCCAAGCTGTACCCACCTATCGAGTGTGAATTTACACAAGTATTTCTTTTGTGAGCTACCTATTTCATAAAATCTTGAAGTAAGCCTTTTAGATTTGGCTGTGGAAAAGTTCCACCTGCACACAGAATTTCTCTATCCATGACTTGGCTTACCTGGAAGAAGATTCAACATTTTACTATCTAGCAAGCATTAATTACGGCATCAAAATGGTGTCTAGATCCCCTATATAGCTTATATCCCTCTACGCACTCCGTCCAACTCCCAGCGAGACGATAACGTGTTCCCTTCCCATTTATAAAACAACCTTGTACTCTGCAGTAACCTCTCCAGCTGTCTGCTTTCGTCAAAATCTTTGCCGCTCCCTGCTGTTGTAAAACCGTAAGCAGTGAATGTAAAGGGATCATTCTATAATCAGACGGAAAGTCAATTTTTACCTTTTCTAATAAAAAAAAAAGGTTGGTAGGAGTGTGTGTGGGGAGGGCAGGGGTTTCATAAAAACGACATTGACATCACTGGATTACCACGGCAGATTAATGACACTTGACCCCCCTACCCCCCAAACCCCATCCCGTCAACCTTCAGTTTGACTTTACACCTTCATAAATTGTTTTGAGATGACGTCGTAAGTCAAATCTGCATGTCACGTTGGCCATTGATTTCCTTCATGTTACATGGGTTTAGATTAAAAGACCCACTTTAGGGTTCGGTCTGCCAGATGCTCGCCTTTACCTGACTATCATTTAGCCGCATTGCTAAACAAGCTAGAGAATGATAGAGAATACTTCCTCAAACACAAACTAAGCCATGTAAGATCATCACTACGACAACCTCCATCAAATGAAACACATTAAACACAGTGGAACCTTAGTTCTTGAATATCTTGTCATGATGGGTAAATCAAATTTTCATTTTAGCCATCATCAAATAATTAAGTCTGTGTTTAGTGCTGTTCAATTTATTTTGGCAGTTTTGGACAAACCGTTTTTGCGCCACTGTCGTTGGATTTTCTTTTTTCGTGAACCAACATTGATTTTTTTCACCTCTGACTGGTGTCGTAAATGTGAGTCGGTGACATTTGACAAGTCTGAGCACGTAGTAAAGAGGTAGACTGCTATGTTAGCTTCTTGCACTAGCCGCCATTTGGCTAGCTGCTACATGCTCGCCAGTTGTGTTTAAGCGTATAGTACAGGTGCAGCTCAAGAAATTAGAATATTGTAGAACAATTCAAAAAATGCAACTTCATTTTGTGTTATATAATGTTCATGTTTAAAGATTGCAGCCAACAACCCCCCCCAAAGTACCATGTTAAGAAATGTAAATATTACAGTACAATCATAGCTTTCTTTTAACATTAAAAAAAATAAAATTCGGGAGGAATTGGCCTTCTGAGAAGTATGTGTGTTTCTGTTTTAATGTTTCGCTATACATTAATGGTTTATTTCATGGTGCATAGAGAATCTCGCATACAATTATTTCCTCTCCTTATTCTTTAAAGTTAAAAGTGTGTTTAAATGGAGCCTTTCATTGCTTTTACCTTTGTTTTAGATTTTCGCCATGGTTCTGTTTCAGTAATCGTATGAAAGCATTTTATGAAAGTATCAAAAGTCAGAATTTGGGTATCTTGGCAACACTGTTTCAAATAATTCACCTCACTGTCAAATTTAGTTTTAAATCCAAACAATAAAGTCGAGCACAGCAACGCAATGGGACTTATCGTGCTTTGACTGCATGCATATTTTCTTCCTCCACTGATTTGCTTTTAAGGCCTTTTCGGGCCTCGGGTGCAACATGAAGGGCTGAACAGAATCAAATCACAAGTCGTTGGAATCCTTCTTGCATAAAAATGTGCTACTACAGCAAAGATTATATCCATCTTCATATTTGATCAGCTATTAATGCTAACAAAAGAGGGCTTTGAGTGAAAAAGAAAAAGAAATTGGCACTTAAACAAGTCAAGACACTCAGGTGACCAATAATCATCTGATGCGGTCACATGAAGCAGCGTACGGACCGCTCGCATGGAGATTATGTAATTAATATTCCAAAGGGACGCTTAGTCGAGCAATTAGGGGCTGAAACTCAAGTGGACTCCATTAATGAAAAGTCACTTCCCGCACTGATGAAAGATTGATTGTCTGTCCCGGCACCTTATTCCGCTATTTTCCTTGCTTTGCCCTTTGCAATGTTCTCTGTTCAGGAAGGGGGAAAAAACTGTGCTGGCTGGGAACATCGCACGTCCTTGTTAAGATTTCGTCACGGGCCAGAAAAAAAAGAGCGTCTGGACCTTGAGCCGAGGGAAAGAGGCGGAAGAGAGTGGGAGCAGTGAAAAATGCCCCTTGTCACGGGACACTCAATCCTGCCTCGTTTATGTTGACATATTAAAGCAGCCACCACTGGGGGGGAGAGGCGTAAATACAGCGGCCGTGTCCTGAGTCAACATGGCTGACCTCTGACGCATCCACGGGGCTAGAGCAAAAGACTAGAGGACGCACAAAATGCTCCGTGTTGGGCGAAAGCAAACTTTGAGTGCATTTACGTGACAGAAACATTGCAAAAAGAGGGCAAAAAAAAATAAATCGGAGAAATATGTCACCTCTTTTTTGTCTCCAAGAGAGTATGACATAAATATATTTTTTTTTACCTGACAAAAAATAATTTCACAGTAGACAACCTACACCTTGGACACTACACGTGTGTAGCAACGGAGCTAAACAACAAAGTAAGACTCAGCACATCAAAATAACGACATACAGATGAATATTATTTGAATGTCTAAGTGCCCACTTCTCAGCAGTGATCAATGTTCATCCTTGACAACTTCACGTCATCCACCTATAGAGGTCTGCTGGCCGTTCCTTATAAATGTCATTTACACGATCTCCAGCGAGTCTATTTTTGCCTCCTCAATGTCAGATTGGGTGCACCTAATCTGAATTAAAAGGGAACAAGCTGGCTGTGTTCACTCCCACAACGGCGCCTCTTACTACTTGCATTCCTCTCCTGAAATCCCATGCACAGTTACACTGCAATTTCCGCTCGACTTGCATAAAAACAAGGCCCTGAGAATTGTTTTTTTTCTTCTCATCATCGGGATTCAAAATGTGAAAATGGAAAAACAAATCTTCATGTTAGTCTTTGTGTCAAGTTATTATATTCATCTACTGATGTTGTCCTTAGGGGCCACCATGCGAGGAACACCTGGTTGAGAGCGCCAGACCTGTTTTCAGGTTACTTTTAGAACAATGATCCATCGACTAAATGGGACTGGTCACCAGTCAATCAGGATTATTGCTAATGAGGTGGTCACTGGCTACAAATGGAAGTACAAAAGGTAAGACTCACCATTGGAAAGGAAAGGGAAATTGCTTTCAAAGGCACTGACAGGGTCTTTGATTCCGCGCCTTTGTGTACCCTCCAAAAGTGTTCAAGATTTGTGACAGATGCGGTTAAGGCTCGAATGTCTGCCAGAGTGAGATTGAAGTTAGTGCCTGCGAGGTGGCGGCATATTGCTGGGCGGGAACGGACACCCGTGTCACGCTCTGCACCAACTGTTCGCTAAGTCAGGACAAGGTTTGCCCTTTGCTGGTACATCATCTTCATTTCTGCCAACATCTGCTGTTGAATAACTATGACTAAAAAAAAAAAAAAGATGCTGAATCCTGATATTTGACAGCAAGGACTGTTTTCTACATATGTTTGTGAATTTAAAAAAATATATGTTATACACGTGGCAGTGTCCTTTCTGAGGACACAAAGGAGGTGCCAAGAAGGTAATTCAAACGCTTTTGGCGTGGCAGAATGAAGGTTAGTTTCGGTCTCCCAGAAAGTTTGGTGATATCTTCCGAACTCCACTGAAGTATTCTGCATCCTCGACTCGCATGTCCTATTTGGCCTGTTAAAGATTACGTGAGCAAGTTTTTGCATGTCACTTTGCCGTCGCCTCCATCTCGGCAAGCATGTTACTGTTGTGGTGACAAATCCCTAACAACACTACCAAGAGAACCTGTACTTTTTATTTTTTTGTGTTTCCCCGCAGGAGGAAAAATCGAACGTTCAAAAATATGTCGGGAACAAAATGAGTTTCCACTTGATCCTTTTTTTTTTCTTTTTTTTCTGAAAACGTTGCTTTTTCTTGCTAAGCACAATTATACGTTGACCCACTGTGACAGGAACGGAGAAAATCTTATCAGAAATAGCCAAGGAAACAAAAAAGGTTGAAATCCTTTCCACCGTGACAAACGTGTGCAACCGACAGCGACATTACCAAGAGCCAGAACACTCTTGCCAGCAGTCGCACTGCCGTCAGCGTCAGCTCAAGAGAGTCACACGAGTGGCAATTTTCAACATTAAGATGTGATTACTGAAATGGTCGACATTGTAAACGACCGGATATTAAATGTTGATTCATGTTCATCCACGACAGTAAAAACGTTGAGATGATTCACTTGTTAGATGATGATCCTCGAGAAGGATTTTACTCATTTTATCGAGCTCGTTGGAACGTGAGAATTTTCTCAAATTGGCACTTTGTCGCCGAAGAAAAACGATTTGATAAATATCACATTCACTGGATAATGGGAAGAGAAACATATTCAAACAGTTATGCAACTAGTAACTCTAGATGTCAGATAAATAACAGATTTTAAGCCTTGGAGGGACAGTGGTTACTACAGTGGACAGTTTATCATGTTGTCAGGTTACAGGGTGCATGAAAGGGTTAAAAGCACAAAAACAAACAAAAAAAGTGGCCAAAATGACATACTCACCTGTCAAGATTCGCGCTCTTTTGATGCGATGTTTATCAGAACGGGACAATGATGAGGAATTTGAAGAGGAACCTGCGGTCCGCCACTCAATAGCGCAGAAAGGTCCTAACAGAATATTTCCGAGGAATCTAAAGGGGTTGCAGATTTACTAATATTCACAACGATATGCACGTGAGGAACGGCGAAAAGATAAGCAGGCCCTGGCATGCGTAGAGCGAAATGTGTTCTATGCTTTTGTTGTCGTCTGTTTGGGAACCGAGGCAACAGGACTCATTTCAGTGGAGACCGGAGTGAAGACCTTGTGAACAGTCCTGTGAATTATTTAATACACAAATGCACCTTTCTGTGATGACTTTGGCTTTATCAACGATGTGTAATGCCATTTGAATCATGATTAGCAGTCACTAAGCGCTGGTGCTTTGTTTTTTTGTTTTTTTCTCCCCTCATGTGTTCACATTTGTCAGCCGAGCTTGGCTGCTGCCCAGCAGAGGTAAAGGCCGGCCACACGCACTATTAGGGCCCTCGTGACAAAAGACAAGTCATTACTGTCAACCCTCGCTGCTTCAATGTGCGCGGTCATCGGAGTGTCAAGAAACAAAGAAGCATCTCTGTCTTTCCGCCGTCATTTTCTGCCGCCGGCGAAGCTGTAATTAAATGTGTTGCTATGCTATGAGCACAACTAAAGCACAGCTCTTGGCTTGCAAAGGCCGACGTGCGGAAATGGCCAGCGTTGTCTTTTCTTTTTTCACTTAGCTGGTGAAAGTGGTCCATTCCCGATTCGATTGCTGGAGAGGGATGACGGAAAACACGCGTTGCTCGGCGCCATCACATCACTATTGTTGCTGTGGGAAATTACACCAGGACCACTTCAAGAACTTAAGATATGAACAGAAAATTTCCAAAATCAAAAACAAGTGGGCCCATTCTGCTTCCATAAATAAAAAAAAATAATAATAAATAACAGTTAACTAGCTGTAAGATTGTAAATGGACCACTTTAAAATGTGTACCCTGAGGTCCATTTTTAGCAGCAAATGGACCACTCTTTTACAAAATATAGCCTTATCACCCCTGAAATATGTGCTGAAATGTTCGTAGTTAACCCTAACCCTAAATTACTCATATTACTTTTTTTTTTTTTTTTGGTCGATTGATCAATTTCCAAGTGGAGAACATTTCACTTCACACATATAGGCAAGCAAATGGGACCTATAATGTATGTATTTCACTCCGATCAAAAAGATTGTCTCATATTTTAAACGGAGCATTGTAATGACGCTGCAATCACCTCGGCAGATCTAATTCATATCCACTTTTAAACCACTTTTTTTTTTTAAATGGCCTTATTCCATTCCGAAAAGCGCCACTTCCATCCTTGTTTTGTTCTCTGTAAACCGCCATGGCGCATATTCTGACTGTGCCATTAAATCAGTATTGTGCCCCTTAAAGCATGTCATTTAAATCTATCGCCTTACTTAAAACAAAACTGAAGGCTGCAAAACAACAAGCTAATTTTTCCTTCCCGCTACCTTCAAGCTCGCTTCGCGCATGTTTATAAAATATATATGCTGAAGCAATAGTAAGCAGGGCTTACAATGATAGCTGATGTTTCTTTCATGACATCACAAGCAGCCTCTTAAACATGCATGCAGCTCATATATGTCCCGAATCATAAAATAGATCACCTATTTTCCAATAAGGGCCCACCGCTGCCGTAGCGTGTGAATGGGCAAAACTGATTTTTGTGCGGTAGTGTATTGTGCGTAGACTGACATAGGGCAATTCACCTCTATGATAATCCATACGCACCATCTGTCATTGATGTATCTTATCGCGGGACAATGCAAGTAGCTCATTATTTTCTTTTAGCTCCACCTTCAAGGCTTTGTTCTTGTCAGCTCTGCCGCAGAGTCCGCTGTTGCGAAAACGAGCTCGAACCGAGAAAGAGGCTGCTGTCGACATCGCAAGTTCAGTGTTGGCATATTTCTGGGGGGGCTGATCGTACTGTACAGAAGGCATACGATCACAAATCAAAGCTATTGCAATGCGTGGCCCGCGTTTGCACCATTCGACAGTTGCGAGCCGATAAAAAGGCGCGAGAATCCCACGAGACTGGAGTACAAAGAAAATCATGTTTGCTGAAAGACGCTCACCTCGCTGATGGACGCAGTCAAGATGGCATCGCATTAGCTGGCATATGTACAGCAATGGTCCCCAAAAAAACAAAAAAACAAAAACAGAACTCGATCAAGAGACAACAACTCCAGATAGAATGCTTATATAAACTATTTATGATGTAATCATTGTATGCTCTGCTGTCTGTGTATCCTTAACCCTGCTCGTTCCCCTGTGTGCATGCAGGTGTGTCGGAGTCAGCCAGCTGCTGCGGGTGATCCAACTGATTAGCAGCTAGCTGCCTGCACTTAAGCCGGTCTTAGACTTCAACATGTGGCCAGATCAACAATGCTGTTTGTTCAGTATAGCCGCTTTGAGAATTGCACTTGGAGCGTCCCCCTCCTCGCCCCATCATGTCAAACTGCACATTTTCGATTGCCGTTTTATCGTGGGCAGCCTGAGGCACGCCCATGCAATTAAGGTGTGGCCTTGTGTGAGAAAAAGTTTGGTCAAATAAAACCCTGACTCGATATCTTTAATAGATGCAGGAGGCTGCAACAGATAATGGTGATGAGTGGTGGAACGGCGGCATTTTAAGGAGCCTTCAAATGGGACAATTTGGGCAAAGATGAAGTTCAAATGTCAAATTTGCCCCAACGAGAACATAAAACACGTGGTTTTCATTTGACTGTGACAAAACCAAAACCCCATCAAATTTCCCAAACCTTTTCACGTCAAGAGCCAAACTCCATTATCATCATTTTATAAACAAACATTGTACATAATGATACATTCTTGATACATGTGCGTCATTTGTTTCCTGTTATGTACTGTTTTGACACTGCATTGAATGAAGTTGTTTTCATCTCTCGCCAATACATCTTGTTCCCTATATGGCAATACTGTATCCATATTTTGAGAACCAGAGGGCTATGATCAAAATTGGCTAGTCATCGCTTTGCCTTTCACAATGTAGTTGATAACCACAAAGGACTCCCGGGGGAAATTTTAAGCCTCAAAAAGTTGTCCGCCACAAGCTTTTTCTTTATTTATTTATTTTTTTTGTTTTACTTTGGAGCATCATCTGCTGTCTTATCTGCCCATAAAATATTTCTAGCTAACATAGCATCTGAGACTAATCCAGCATTAGCTGGCAGCAGCTGTCCCAAGACATCGAAAAGAACAGTGGCTTGTGATTTCGTTGACAACATGGGACAACATTTGAATTTCACCAGCTGGGCTCTATTTACATATTTAAAAGCATGGCCTTAAATAATCAATGTCATCAAAGTAAACACAAGGCATTTCAGTGCAAGGACGTGATGAAAAATTTTCGAGAAGTGTGGTTGCCCTGCGATTCCTTTACTGTGTTTAAATTTTCATTCAATGGGATGTAAACAACAGGAGACAACAAAGTAGGGGGAAAGACAACAATTTCCTGATTACCCGAAAACTTGGGTGTTGAGATCATTATATACCAGGGAACCTTTGATAAATAAGGAACAGAGAGGCAATACATGGAGAAAGAAAAACAAAAGCACATATGAATCCCATGAGATATATAAAGCTACGTTCTTGGACTTTCCACACATGAGAGCTGCAATTTGTACTCGAGCCTGATATGCAATCAAGCCCCAAGAGCAATTTGGTGAACTCATGAAGGGAATGACTGAGAAACTCATGGTACCATAAAGATACAGCGATATATTGGAAGAAAAACACTCGCAGTAGATGGTGCAAGCTACGTAGCAGTGAGCGAAAACATAGGAAGGTTTGATTTTTTTTTTCTCTGCAGAGACGTTATGCGAATCGATTATTTCATTGGAAGAGCAACTTTCTCATGTTGTGGAGTTTTTTTTTTCTTTTTTGCATGTTAATCCAAGAGACCTGAAGCAAGGAATTTCACTCCCACAGCCCGCAATGATATTGTCCCACATTCTAACATTGGAAACACGCAGCCATATTCGCTCAGCTTGCGTTCTCTCCGAAAGCAACATTAGGCTACTCGAATTCCATTTCCTAAGATTCTTATTTTAAATTCTTTAAGCATGAATCCCTCACTCAAATCGGTTGAGGAGAAGCGAAAAAAAAAAAACCTCAACTTCGCACACCACCTTTTTCCCTTTTTTACAGACATCCAAGAATCAGCCTTTTCTTACTTTGATCAGAAGGGAGGGACAATGCTCAAATACAGCCCGACCGTCTGTATGCATTTATCCGACTTTATACTGCGATTGCCCTGCTTAAACCATTGCGTCTATTACGGATAGATGATTCAAGATAGCGGAGTTTTCTCTCTCTCTCTCTCTCTCTCTCTCTCTCTCTCTCTCTCTCTCTCTCTCTCTCTCTCTCTCTCTCTCTTTCCCCCACTCCGATTACATTTGATTGTTTGATGATGAGTTCGATGTTAAGCACTGCAAAGTGTGTAAAGCCCTTTAATATCCCCCCCACCCAAGTGGATTCAACTCAATGCTTGTTTGCGGGAGAGCGTGGTGGACAGATTGAGGTGCAATTATAGCATCAAGCCGTAAGAGACCTTTTCGTCGTCACAGACAGCGCTGTTTGAAAAATAAGACAGAGAGGAGGTTTCATTCACCAGTGATGAAATTGCCGCTCGCAAGAGTGGGAGATTTTATTTCAACGAGCTTCAAGTTGAAGTCCTCGCCAACCACGTTTTTGGCACGACAACACGGACGTCTTGCTAATGTCAACAGTTGGTCATTGGGCGCAGCAAATTAGCAGCATTGCTTGAAGCGTTTGGAAATATTTTATGAAAAAATGAGACCGGTGGCACGTAACTTGAGAAAGATACAAATCTATCCAAAAATATAACAAAATCACAAGTGCCATATCAACTAATGCGAACGGAAGCACAGCACAAATCAGTCAGGCATCAGCCAATTGAAACCCAAGTTCCAGACCATTTTGTTAGCATTCGAAATCTTTACCGAAAAAAAAAAGTAATAATACGGTGAATTGTGATATTAATGCTTTGACCCATCTTTAGAAGTAAATTCAGATTGAGATTAATAAAGACAATTGTCACAAACTGGTTTCCACGCTGTTGGATGACCGAAAAGCAGGGACTCAGGAGGAATCTCCCAAAATATGTATTCTCCAAAAATAAAAACAATCAAAAAAAAGCACGGAGGAATGAAAATAAAAGTCCACCAAACATCATTCAAAGTAACATACCAAAACTGGGAACAACCTTACGACAAAAGGAAACAAGTCATGACTCGGGCTAACGTGACTTGACAGCGACAAAAACGGAAGCAATGAGCCGACAAAGACGGAAAGAAACCAGGGCACGACATAAAACCAAACTGATGAGACAAGGAGGAGCACCTGGGCATGACATGAGTGGCTGAGGGAGCTGATTGGTTGACACAAGCAACCGGCCTGACGAGACCAATGGAAACAAAAAATTAATGAGCAACTAAATCTTTCTAAAATAAAACAGATCAAGACAATGCTAATATAAAAAAAATATGAACATAAAGCGGTAGCATACAACACAGCATTTTATTTATTATATGAACTTCCCGCAATTTTCCTGACGGTAGAGGAAATTATTTGTCAAAACAAAAGAAATGAGAAGGTATTTGGAAGAAATCTGTCTGTCAGAATTCATGTGATCCCTCGTTGTGAAGGGAATATAACTAAGATCGGAGGGAGAGACGCTGAGGGAGATACAGACATGAATATTACCATAGGGCGATTCCTATAGCGCTTGAATTATTGATAACCAATGAGCATTCGCCGCCAAAGCCGACACAATCTCCAGGAACAATCGGTTGAAAGGAGCGTACGACGTGAAGCTTCAGAAGAACGCTGTGGTGATGAAACATTCATGGCATGTTCTGACTGTGGATGGCAGGTATATTGCACTTGTAGCGCCACTCTCACCACACTGAGGCTTTTCCCCCGAAGATATAAATTACACTTTGCAGTACCCGGGAGGCAAAGGTGAAAGGATGCAAGTGGTGCTACTTGTTTTGGAATGGAAACGTGGCAACATTCCGGTTCCAGTTTTTATCAGTTTAGATTGGTTTGTTCTCAATTGAGGTTTCCATGTTGGCACATAAAGTAAAATACTTGGAATCCACTGAAACTGTTTGAACTTGGTTCACTTTTGACAATGCAGAAGTCAACATAGAAATGTAGTCCGAGGCGGTTTGGCGATAACCAAAGAGAACTCGGTACAAAGAAAAACAAAAACTAAAATGACAAAAATAAAGTCTGACTATTCAGGGTTCCTAGAAGCCTTCAGTCCACCAGAATGCCAAATCAAGGTGCAACGCAGTCTGCCAAATTCCCAAACTCGACTTGCCCCGGCACAAAAATTAACATGCGTCAGTTCTTCCGCCGATCGCACACGCGTTTGTCTACAACAAAAGAAAAAGGGCCCTCAGTCCAGGGTCCGCTCCAGGTTTCTTCCCAAGGGGGAGATTTTCCTTGCCTCTTGTCGCCTGGTGATTGCTTGTGTGTGGTTCAGTTGGGGCTCAGTCAGTCTTTTATTAAGTGAGGAGTGTGGTCTTTCACCTGTTCCGTATGTAAAGTGCCCGGAGAGAGAACGCTTTCCTCTCCTATAGTACAAGGTCTTTTTTCAGGTCGTAGGGTAGTGGGCAGAGTTTAAGAAGGATTCACATGGTGCCGCTGGCAAGTGTGTCCTTCAGGCATCGTGTATGTGTGTTTGTGTGAGTGTGTGTGAGTGTGTGCCACCATCTGTGGCCTGGTCTCCCGCCCACATTTTTTATTCTGCCAGAGGCTCCCTCAGAGGAAAAGTATTGGAGGGCGTGTTGAGACGCACTGTTGACTCCCTCCCACTCACAAGCCCACAAGCAGGTCATTAAGGGAAGGTCCAGTTATGGTTTTTTTTTCCCCCCGTTTTTTTTTTTTGTTTTCGGGACACTGTCAGATTATTCCCACAAATGTCAATTCAATATCGGATCAACACAGATGTTGAAATCCGGGGACGTGGCATGACAAACATTTGAAAAAGTCATTCAGGGTAAAAGTTTTTCAAATCAATACTTTTGGTATGCCATAAACAAAAACGATGGTGGATCACGGTGTCACTGCTTGCATTACAGATACTTTGGCGTTGCTTGAGAGAATTATTTCACTAATGATCTTTCGTGAAGTAGGAAACTTAAAATCGGGTCATGATGGGAAAACGAAGCTTCAAATTTGCTTCGCGAATAAGACCCATTGTGTTTGTGTTTTGTGCTTTTTAACTATGAACGGTGCTGTTAAAAAAAAGGATTGCTTGATTGATGTTGATGCGCGTAACGTTTTCGAGCATACATGACCTTGCTCGCGTTTTTAGTCATTTTTGGAGGAACATGCCGTATAAAAGGGCGTAACAGATTGAGATGGTCTGGACAAGTGCAGAGGAGGAACTGTGTACTGTATGTATATCAGTCGAAGGATGCTGGAAATGGAGCCGCCAGCTCCAAGTATTAATGGATGTGGTCGGGGAAGGCTTGCAGATAGCTCGAGCAGAAGAGGCAGAGAACAGGGAGAGATGGAAGCGGATGATTCGCTAAGGCGACCACCCGAATAGCTGAAAGGGAAAAGAGAAGAAAAAGAAGAAGAAATGCATGGCGGTTGTTTGACTTTGTATGTATGTGAAACTTTTCAGCAGCAACAACAACAAAAAAAAATACTCTGCCTGCCTACATAAAAAAAAGCCTTTGGGTGTGACTCAAAAAGGTCTGGATCATATTGACAGGGATAAATATAACACCTTAGCTCTTCAATATAGTCTACCTGACAGTTTTCGAGGCAGATTAAGTTTTGCAGCGGAATCCTCTCTGCTCGTAAATACTGAATGTGCTATCAAATATTTTTTCACTGTTTACCATTGACAGATGTCAGACGGAGAATTGATTCAGCTATGCGATGAGTACTTTCCTGCCGAAGTTCTTATTGTTGCAGTGCGATAATGACTGTCAGTCTTCGAAAAGACAACACACAAACCCTCCTTTCTTTACGGCGATACGCTTGTTTCTTTTAAGGCTTGTCGGCTGTGCTGTTAGCGCTTCGGGGTCAGACGTGGGACAGAGGCGGATTGAGCGTTCAGGATAAGGAGACTTGTGAATTTACATATTTGACACAGTGAGAAAACTGTGTGCAAGGTCTCAAATTGCGCGCGATACGCTGCAGCCCATGTCGAAGAGCGATACTTTAAGCAAAGCCGTGCCCTCTTCGGGGAGGTTTTCAGACACGTTGTGTTTTCGTCGGTTGCTGCTGACTTTGGATTAGCATTGCCGCTGGCGCCTAATAGCAATTTAAGCTCCGGCTGTACCTTGAAGTTCAAATGCTCCTAAAGTGCACTTGAGGAGACCTCCAGCAAAGAATTAGCTCGGTGTGTTTTAACTTTAGCTTTGGATTTTTGTGTCTTCACACCGAAAAGACAACGGTGGTGCTGGAAGAATGTGAGAAAGGCATAAGAATCATATCCACTGAGTGCTCTCCTGGCTGGGGGATAACTTCTTAGCCTCCTTCAAGCGTTCTGAGCTGCAAATTTAAATTCGACAAGAGTGGTCTGATTCTGTGGCCATTTCTCACAGCGTTGCCTGCATGCACCCGTCGACAAACACCAGACCTGATTTTCTCAGTGTTACCTTGAGGGGGAAACATTCGGTTCACCCGCCGGGCTTCTCCTTCCCGCTGCCTCATTCCGAAACCAGTGACACAGTATTTTGTGGATTCAGTTGCCAACGTCCCCCAGGTACAATGGATCAATAAAGACAAAATAGCGGAGAACACGCGGCAGTCTTATTGGAAACCACCTGGCTAGCCTGGCCTAATTTAAAAATGGAACAATATATCAAGGATGACAAGAGAGGAAGGGTATAACAACCAAACGAAAACGGTGAGGCAGCAAAACAAATGCAACTCACATTTAGGAAGAAAAAGGTGACTAATAAAAAATCACATGAAGAAAAGATATTTTTCAAAGGCTGAGTTTGGTTCTTATGTAAATGAACACACATGGAAAACTGAAGAAAGCGTGTGGACTTCCCTAAACGTTTTGTTTGTGTAAACGGGAACAAAAAAAAATCCCCGTAAGATGTCACCATGTGTTCTTGACTGTTACACTATTTAATTATACGGGCTTGGATTAGTCACATGCTATACTGTACCCCAAAAATAAACAATAAGGCTAAACCGTAACATGCAAAACGTTTTTTTTTTGGTTTTACTTGTACATCCTCTCATGTATTGAAACTTTTTACTGGTGTCAGGATTAGAGTTTATCTAACATGAGCCCCGAACGGTAAAACCCCAGACTGCCGGAATCATCTCATATATCCATCCAACCGTTATCTGAACCGCTTTAACCTCACGAGGGCTGCGGGCGTGCTGAAGTTATTTAAGAGGTAATACTAACCCGAAGCCCTTGTATGGAAAAACTAACCCAGAAAGTTGCCCTTTTTTGGCTTGTACACCATTTACCTTTTCTAGTACAACTTTATTGAATAAATAGTTGGGCTGGGAAAATAAATTGACCAAATCAAATAAGTCGGCCTCAAAAATATTTCCACCAAGGCTTCGTCAGCAACATGTACTGGGGGGAGGTAGACACGAGTTTATGAGTTTGTTAAAAGGAAATCACCGCCTACCTGAGTGGGAGATCTGACGCGGAGGCATGCGACGCACTTTTGCAGTCTGTTCACTATCGTAGCTCACGCTTACCGTTTTAAAATGCTTCCTTTGTACCTCTAGATTGCCATTTTGTGCGAGTGCCATCAGTGAATTGTACACGAAACGAACTTTGACTGATAATAATAATAATAATCATAAAAGCTGTATCGCAACAGCTCTGATCGCAAGCTGCAATTGCAGACCGCTGGGCGCTAACAACTTTCGGTGACGCAGGTCACCCGCCACCGTAAGTTAATGGGGGTTTGTTTTATTTTATTTTATTTTTTAAATACTTTTTGTAATAGTGAGACTGATAGGATGATTAGGGTGCAGTGTGCATTAAGACAAAAATATATTACTAACATGCACAGAGACAAACAACTGTTTGTTTTTGTTTTTGTTTTTTTTTTTTTAACATAACACCCCTCGCGATCGACTCGGGACCAGTCCGCGAGCTACCCGTCAATCGACGTAATGGGCACCCTTGATGCAGAGCATGAAAAGTGTCACGCTCAGATGAGAAAAAAATTCTAGCTTTCGAGTTTTTAATATAAAAAAAAATAAAACTCAAAGAACAAAATATCGGAGGAAGTTTGAAAAAGAAAAGAATCCCCCAAGGCATATGAGGAAGCGGCTCCAATTACCCAGTAGTGGGCTAACCTCCCATTGTCCTGCTGATTATGTTGACGGATGACTCAGGCTCACCTGAGCCAGGCCTTCTCGCCAAGGTCCTGATCACACCCTCCAACCCCTCATCTGTGCCCAGCACACCAAACCAAAATCCTTCATCATCACTGCGCCGCTCCATCTTTGCTCCAAGTGCCAATTTTTCACACTTCC
Organism: Hippocampus comes; assembly: GCF_001891065.2. NCBI lineage: Eukaryota > Metazoa > Chordata > Actinopteri > Syngnathiformes > Syngnathidae > Hippocampus > Hippocampus comes. Next base: position 1,202,268 of record NW_017806074.1, read on the forward strand.
CGGACAATGAGGTGGTGCTCATTCACCTCGGAGTCTCATTATCATTCCCGAGTTACTCGCCCTTGACCCAACAAAACCTTCGGTGCCATCGCGACCCAACCTTGACCATCCTCTCAACTTCCCTCTTTATCTAGTGAAAGTGCAGCCGCATTGATAAATGTATCAATGACTGTATGCCGTACAGGTAGGCTGTATTCGACACAAAAGTTGGATCACCTCTTGAATGGTCTGACTGCCCCCGGGTGAGATGAGAGGCTTTGGTGAGCTGCAGCATATGTAATGGAAATTTACCGGAGCGGGCTGCTACAATATCGCGATCAAAAATTGATCTCTACGCTCGCTGTGAGTCAAAGAACACATTTTGGAATCTTACTGTTGGTCTACACAAGTCTGAATGCTCTCAGACTTAAATATATTCATTAAATTCTAGTTCCCTATGAAGAAAAGAAAAGAAGAAAAACAAAGTGTTTGCATTCACAAAATAAATGTGTCAGTTTCAATGTACACAGTTCAATTAAGTGCAATATGTATGTATAAAACACGCTTTGTGCGCATGACGTGAAACCAACTTGTCACCATGGCGATGGAGCAAACTAGCAAACGAACCAGCAAGGACAGCAAGCAAGCCAACAGACCTTGAATGTTTGTTTAAACTGGGCTTCTCTAATGAGATGAACTACAAAGTATAAAATACATTGGGACGCGTGATCCTGAAAACGAAAACAGCATGAATAGTAAGAGGCTGGTTGCAGTGGCAGCACACACTTCAATGTCCATGTTAACGTTACCTTGGTAATTTATATAATAGCCTAAACAGGACACTTAAATGTCGTGATTTTCATCTTGGAGGAAAAAAAAAAAACCCCGAAATTGGTTGTGTCGACAAAAACAAACTTGACACGTCAAATCGAACCTGCTGTGGCATTAAAAAAGCAAAAGTGTAGTGGGAATACAAGTGGAAAAACTTTCACCGTAAACATGCCGAAACACCCTGTGAAACAATGGTGCATACATAATCAGTTTAGTTACGCAACTAAATGGGTTACTGGTACATGAATAATTTGTATCAGTCCTTGCCCAAGTCTCTTATTTTTTTTTAATCACAGCACTAAATGCAGCTCTCAAGTCTCCGCCATCTTATCATTTCTTAGTAACAGTTGCATCTCCATTAGGTTAGCCAAACACTGTGCAACATTGCTTGTTGGTCCAACTATGTATTCCATTGATTACGCTTTGACTTTTTGCACAGTTTTTAAGTCCTATTTAAAGTCCTATCCAAATGAGAGAGAGAGGACATGGAAGGGTGGGAGGCTATGGGTAAAGCACCATTTCGGACTCTGTATCACATATAAGCCTTCATAAACTTTTAAACAAGGAAACCACTGGTGGTGTTCAATGGTGGTTTCCTTTTTTATGCTTTTATGATAGTTAAAATATTGCATCAGATCAGGGCTTGGCAACCAAAAACCGAGCAGAGGGAGGGGCCACACACAATGGATTCAAACACTTTTAAGCTCAGGGGCCTTATTTGATTTTTAAAACCGATTAGTCAATCAATAGTTACAATGTGAAAAAAAAATGTTTTAAAGCATTGTCTCATTTCTAAATTGTACTTTAGAATGGACTCCATAGTTAAATGGCCAATTAAAAAAAATAATTAAATGTGTTTCTTTTATTCCTCCACAAGCTGCACATTTGAGTTATAAAAGCATTAAAAACATCTTTTCCAGCCTACTTTGTTTTAAATTGTCAACTACAGTCGCGTACATGCACCGTCGTGCACACTTAGGTGTATAGATGGATGCTAAACGTCAACAAGCATGAGCACTTGTCTTTGTCGCAGCATCTCTTTGGCCGATAATGAGCTACCCAGCAACGAGGAGCTGCGTTGAACATCACTAAGACCGAAGCAGAAAAGGGCGCACATCCCGTCAAATGGATTCGAGATTGGTCAGCAGAGGAACACTGGCTGCAGTCTGCAATTAGCGGTGCCATCTGTATGCTGTGAGTCGCGAGGAGGAGCCGGACTGTCCGGCTTCATTTACACTCAAATCATTACTCTGACCTATTCGCTGCTCTTTTTCCTCTGTAAAAATGTTCCCTGGGATTGAGCCATCTGTTATCTGTCATCATGTTCCCCTCCTTCGTTCCGTCTTCAAGTGTCTCGGGTTATTCACTCTTAATACCTCCTTGCCGACATTTCCTCGGAGCGCCAAGGGAGAAGCAGTGTTGGACTCTCAGAGGAGAAGTGTGAGTCTGAATGAAGGGCTTGTTAACGGGGTCACTGATAATTCGGCTAATTAGCTGCCATATCACCTTGAGCTGTGAGACAAGACGGGGAAAATCGGTTTAGCTGTGGTGACAAAGGCAGAAAGGAAGAAAATGTGGGGAGTTTTCCAATGTTCAAACGTTAAAGAAAAACTCCAACCAGTCACAGAAATAACTTGAAAATCAAACATCAGTCATTTAAGTCAGCGGTCATATTTTTTTCCCTATGGACCGTTTAATGTAAGACAATATTTTCAGGCCGGATAAATACAACAAAATAATATGATATGAGCTGTATGAAAATTGTGGTATTTTCTAAACATAATAATAAACACGAATCATGAAATGAGGAACGTCCGATCTGGCTGCAACACTCTGGTCGCTATGGTAACGTTTAAACGTGCCTTCAAAATAAGATACACCGCAAATACAAAGTGCATGAAAAATGCGAGTCACCATCCCGGAATATTTTGCTTGGTGCGCTGGAATCTCCTGTTGAGATAAAGCCGTATTTTAAAAAGGACTTCTTATACTGTCTATAAAATGTAGCCTTCTTTTTCTTGAAAGTTGCAGGCTCCTTTTCTGTCTCCTTACCGGGCCTTTTCCCCTTCCCAAAGAAACTTTCCAAAGATGTTTTTTTTTTTTTTTTTACTAATTTTGCGAGCTCCTGGGTTTCATTTTAGCGGAAACGTGACTGAAAAGCACGCCTTGACCTTCGTCAAGAGTGACATACTGTAGACGGATGAAACAGAGAATCCGGTAATTTTTCAAAATAAGATCAGTTTCCGAAATGAATAAAACGGAAGTAATGTAAATTATTTATTCTTTCTATGCGGTCCGGTACCAAATGACCCACGGATCGGTATATACACACATATATATATATATATATATATATTTTTTTTTTTATTTTTTTTTTTTAAATTAATCCTTATTCTCAAAGGGATTCGCCAGACTTTGCTATTACAGGTCTGGTCATCTTGCAAACGGGCATTGGCACGCTCACCAGTCAGCAGGATAATCGCAGTGTCTCAACGTGGTATCGGCAATGCTAATTACAGCTTATTAATTACGGAATAAATAATGACGAGAACTCATACTGTTTTAATTAAAAGAACTCTAATTATTGCATTAATTGATTTTATGGTAATCAAACTTCCCATCTAATTGGATAATTGGAGAAATCATGGGAAAATGACGCGTGCAGGGCCCCTTGGACAAGGTTAAGGCAATGGAAACGCGGCGTTTCATTAAAAATTCAACCAAAGAAGCCGACCAAACACAAACATTGGTAGCTAATAAGAAAACTGCTTCTTCCGCTTTTCTCTTTTTCTTCTTTTTTCTCCATTTGAAAGCTCGGCTGACACCTTTTCATCACGCAGACCCCAGAGAGCATCCCTCCCAATGAGCCAGGTTTCATCTTTATAAAACCAAAAAAAAAAAAAAACTCCACAGAAATAGAAAAGGATGGAAATGCGCAAACGAGGGAACGGAGGCACATATCTGAGAGCTGGCTGAGCCTTTGTTCTGAAGCAAAAAAAAAAAAAAACAAATTAGAAAAAAGGGATGTGAAGATAAAAAAGCCTTCTTCAGACGGGATCTGGGTCAGAGCTGCGAGTTGCAGTGCCGAGCGGTTCTGCAATCCGTCTCTGGATGGGACTGCTTAGTGACATTCCCTGGCAGAGGACCACTGAGTCACTCAAGCAGCCCCAACTCCGCTACATTATGACTGTAACACGCAAACAGAGCTTGGGATTCAAATGCGCGTGCGTGCAAAAGGTCCTGGCTATGAGAGGCAGTTGTACGGCAAGCCAATGAGGCAAGCAGCCATTTTGGGTTATGAGACTGAGCACGGGCCAGCCCAACCGGAGACTTTCCCTGACGAGCAATCTGCTCTGCCTTTCAACTCGCCAGGTCTAATTAACCCCAAAATACCAGAGGAGAAATCTGCAGCAGCACAGTGACAGGTGTGAAAAATCACCTCAGTTATTCTTTGATGGAAAAGAAATGTGTTGATAATCTGGAATTCGTTTTTATGTTGTATAGCTCATCATTTTACCTCTAACAGGGGGTGCAGTTCATCCGATATTAAACAAGACAGACATATGTTTCCTGTTTTTTTGATTCACAATTCAACCAAGGTTTCCTGCCGACTGTCCGTTTTAACACTTTCAGGAACAGCGGTTACTAGAGTGGATAGCTATTCACCACCACTGCCATTATATATTTTTTTCATGCCTAAAGACCAATAAAAAAAGATAAGAAAAAAAATCCTGATGTAGGTTATTATTATTTGTGCATGAAAGGGTGAAAGGACTGGACCTACAATGCAAGTGAAGGACTGTATACCCATATACTGCGAGGCTGATGAAGAGTCTGGCTATTGTTACTATAACAACCTGGACGTAGAGCACTGGCCACAGTGATTAAAGCATGAAGCATGAAGACCAAAGCATTTTGTTGAGGTTGTTTCTTGATTATGCCATGGCGAGCATTGATGGGAAGAGTGTTCTTGTGATTGCTGGCTACATAGGCGCAAGTGACTTCATTTCTCGCCTCCGTCTCTAAAGTCTTTTTCTCCATGTGTTCGGGGGGCCCCGATGAAGAAGATTTACAAATTCCAACGTGTCATTGCATTGTCTGGTTCCAGTTGTGACATGAATATGAACCAACAGCTCCTATCACTCGGGTCCTTCCAGACAACAAAATTGGCAGTGTTAATTCAACACCTATAGAGTTAAATTTAACACTTCAAGTGTCTACATTGGGCCACACTAAATATAGTTAAAACAACAATTTTGAAAGCGTTATTTCTTTTACACTGAGATGGAGTTTTAACAACTCTGACGGTAGGTAAAATTTAACACTAGTCCGCACTGGTCAGTGTTGATTTTACATTACATTAATTTGTCGTGTTAAAATATGACACCTGCTCTTCCTCACACACTGAAAAATGTTCTTCGATTCTTTAAAAAAAATACTCAGCAAAATAGAATTTCAAAGGTAATCATAAGAATAAAAATGAATCAATAATTGAATGAATTTGCCCTTTCCACAATCAATGAGTGGTATTCGATTAGCAGCAGCCCCGTGTTCTACAGCTCTCCGGTATTACGAAGTTTTGTGCGCCTTCACAGGTCACCACACTCATTTTTTTGCGGGCGCAGAGCTTGTGGGCGCGCGCACACACTTAATTCGCTCGCATATGCTGACACACTGACGCACGCACGAGTGCCGCAGTGCTTGGAGCGGCAACGGAGCGGCCTGATTGACATTAGCACAGTGAATGTAGATCTAAATTTCCCAGCCTGGTGGAGAGGAACCGCGACAGTAAATCGGCCTGTCAGTCAAAGCGGCTACCTGCTCCCGACGCCGTTGGCGTTTCCTGTCGCAGAGCCGCAACGGAGGCAATTTTTTTAAAGGACAAAAAGAAGAGCAGATGAGAGGTGTATCCAGCTATGATTGAATGAATCATCAGCAGTTTCAGTGGCAACATTGACAGTTTTGTTTTTTTTAGGGGGCGGGGGGGGGGGGCAGGAACAAACAAAAGCATCTCTTTGGAGTGCACCACTTGGCCACAACCACAATAGGTGCTGCTGATTCACTCACTACTTTTCTGTCATGATTTGTTTTGTTGTTGTTGTTTATATGACATTTAGTTTTTTGTGTTCCGTCTTGCTCATTAGGTTTTGTTTCCACCTATTCTCTTCAGCCTGATTCCTTGTGTAAACTAATCAGGTCCCGATTCTCCCGCGCGGGTCATGTACCGGCGTTCCTCATGGTCTAGTAGTCAGTTTGCTTGAATTCAGTTCCCTGCTTTCTTTCAGCCGGTGTTGGTTGATTGTTTGTTGTTCCCATCAGTTGTCATGTCACCTTGTCATGTAGCCTTTTGTCTGATTGTTGTTTGTTTCTTTCAATCTAGTTATTTGGACGGACAGCTTCGGTATAAGGACATATTTTGACCGACCGTTGACGCTGTGGTAAAACAACATGGAGAGAAGTGTCTCTCCGGTAGCAAACATGTAAGGCGCCGTGAGGGTCAGCTTCAAAATATTAACCAAAACAAGAATTATTGTACATGGATAGCAATGCTTTACGTGGCTTTCATTTTGAAGTTGTCCCTTGGTCGCAGTCGTCGTGGTGGGCGACTTGACCTGGAATTGAGGCTGGCCTGACTGCAGTCAAGCTTAACTTGGCACGCAAAAGTGCGGTGACAGCACTTTAATTGGAGCACAATATTAAATTTCCAGTACTCATGCGCACCAGCGCACCGCTTATGTGCCCCCCTGTCCGCAATCATAAATGCCAAGAGCAATCCGAACCTTTCTCTTCGCCAACATTTAGTGCAGTGGGCACCACGTTGGTGAGCGCAGCTCTCCGTCATTTTGAAAAGAAAGAACCTCATCTGCCCTTTCTTCCTCTACTGCATCAATCACACTGCCCGTCGCTGTTAAGCATTCGGGCTGTCAGCTGGTGGCCAGCATTAGCATCGCCTCCGCTAACATGATGACTTAGAAGGAGACGGATATTTTGGTGGCTTCATCGGGCATTCCAGAAAGACCACAACAATATGCAAATTAACAGGTGTGATTGGCAGAGAATAGTTGTGCTTATGTTCAATAGGAAAAATGTGCTACTGTCCCATTACTAATCAGAGGGCCATTATCGTCATTTCTTTTTTGTTCTGTGGATAAAGATTGTCAGCTTAATCCGACACACCCTTTGGGGTTTAAAGCAAGGCGTATCCGATCAATTGCGTGTTTTGTTTTTTTATAGTTTTTTTTTTTTCCAGGAGGCTTCTGCAAGAAGGAGGAGGTACATGGCCTGAGGCACCGCCACAGAGGTATCTTGCTGCATCTTTGCCTCGCTGGTGGGAAGGATGTAGGTGTCATACTGTATATGCTGTTATCAGCGCTATCTTTTATATCTCTTGTTATTGGCAAAAACAAAAGGTCCTTTGAAAAGAAAAGAAAAAAAAAAGGCCCGGCAGGCAAGAAAAATAAATGGCTCTCTAAGCGGCATCGACTACTTCTCTTTCTTTGCCTGTCACAGTGAAGAGGCTGCGCAAATGAAACGCTGACGGTCCCAACAGATTCCCATCTTTAGTGTTTGTCCAGCCGCTTTCAAAAGGGCCTTTGTGGCAGTCGACCACAGTTTCCACCGCCCCTTCTCTGCCCTCCATCTCATCGTGATTGCCAGCTGTGATATTAACTGGCAGAATTTCGAGGGGAACATTAAAAACGCTTAACAAGACGATTCACAAGGACATCTCGGCTTGAAGGAATAACCTTTCGAGCCGTGATTCTCAACTCATGGAGACAGAATGTCAGAAATGCATTTGATCAATGCAAAGTGTGTCTGCGGGCACCTTCTGCACACCCCTGAACGGAGCCAATCCCTAATCTACGCTAACACCGCAGTAAAGTTTTAAACACTGTAAAGTTGTAGTTTAGAAATCAGTTAGCAACCATTTTCTTAATTGTGATTTCAATCTGAGTAATCAAAAATCCCCCCCCCCCCCCCCCCCCCCCCACCCACAAGAATCACCGGGTTCGTTTGTGTTGGTTACTCTGCATGGCATGGACAACACAACCAATGGAGTTGAGGTCAGGTCTCATCTCATCTCAATATCTCTCTGCATTGGGTTTGCCTATATGATGATAAGTTTCATTTTTCGAGGTGAGGGTGATATCGCCATACATAATCACACTACCACCACCCAAAAAAATGTTACTTTATCGATGCAGCAATTGCGAAAGCAGCGACTGTTGCATTTGTCAACTTTCCTGACAAAATGATCACGAAAATCAGGGGGTCGCCTCTGCCATTAGCAACGTTTCGCGACTTTTAACAATGCTTTGAGACAACGCGCACATGTTTGAGAAAACGTAATGAAATTACAACTCATATTATTGTGATGTTTATCATCCTCAAAGAATGACATGATGACCTATATTCACATATTAACATGAATTTAACCCTTTCAGGCACAGCGGTTACTCAAGTGGATGGACAGCTATTCACATGTTGTTTTCTCTTATATTAATGAATCTTAATGTCACAGTTGTGCATCAACCACTACAATGGACCCTTATATATGTTGCCATCCACTGCCATCATTGTTTTTTTTCATGCCTAAAGACTAATAAAAACACGAGAAAAAAAAAAACGGATGTAGGTTATTATTATTTGTGCATGAGAGGGTTAATAGTTAAATAGCCTCCCTTGAATTCCAATTTTATTCAAAGCATGTCGTAGGCCACCCACGGGCCAGAATTTGAACACCACTAAGTTAGCCTCGGCTATCTCCTTCGGAGAAATTCATACATACTCTACATATAGTGTATGTGTTGAAAGATATCCACTTCATTTCTGCCGTGTGCGTCTGGGTTCTGTGATAGTATCCCAGTGACAACATGGGTCAGGACCCCTGTGATCCCCGAGAGGAGAGAATATCTCATTAAGACAGAAAAGCCTCAGGGACGCTAAAGCAATTGGGCTCGCCCTCTGTTCGCAGGAGCCAATTAAAACATTAGCTAAACCAGTGCAACTGCTCACAGATGTTGGTGCGCAGCCATCGTGTAGAGTCGAGACTTTCCATAAGAGAAGAATGGAAGCTGTTCGAGCTGCAAAAATGCAAAGGACAGCTCACCTATTTTCTCTTCTTGAAAGTTCAGCAGCGTGAGCAATGTGACACATCCAGCTGTCATTCTCTGAGTTTTATAATCGAAGCAATAAAATTCAACTTTGTCAAAAAAGTGCAACTTTCCATTTACAATACTATGATTTTGATTCCATCCTGCCCTAATTTAGTTTCGCACCATGTACAATAGAAAGTAATAATAGAAAGTGCAAAGGGAAAAAAACCACACCACATGAGTAATTAAAAACTGAACATCTTTTTTTGTGTGTGCTTTGCCATTTGGAAATCTCTCCAAAAATCTGATTAGTCATGAGTGTATGCTTTGCTGCTGTTCCTATGACAAGATACAATCAGGAGGTGAATCTCTGTGGGAAACATTCAGACTTCAGAGTCCTTGATTCCTCCCCAGAATTCAAACAGAGCCTACTGCTTAGCTAAAAACAATTAGTGCCATTCCTACATTTCGGCAAAATCTTGGAGCAAAGAAACTCCCTCCTAGCGAGATTGGCAGGAAGCGAGCGCAAATATGTGGAGACAGCAGAAGTTCTCCATGAGATGTCGCTCAGGGGTCATGTGATGACAATCCAGGGTAGCCGGTCACCATCCGTTTCACCCCTGCGTGAAATAAATGACGGAGATTTCCAACCAAATCACATGAGACGCAAATGACAGGAGGTAAAAATTGACCAAGAAGGCTTGTCACAATGCATCAACACTTGTATCAATCAAGGAAAAAGGTTAATCTTATCCACATCGCAACTGAGATAGATGTGTTATCAGCGCACGGGATGTTTGTATGCTCACCGATGATCATTTGCACTTTGGGGCTGAATTTGATGCTCAGTGACATGCTGGCATTTTACTCAAAGCTACGAACAGCAACACCAAAACACTTTTTATTTTCTGAGCTAGGCATTTGTTGTCTCAAGAATTCCGTAAAATTGGACACAAGACATTGCAGTGGATCATCATAAAGAAAAAAAAAAGTTCCGTTTCATTTTAATTACAAAAAAACACCAAAACTGTGATTAAAGCTAACAAGTGAAATGCTGAGATTCAAATGCTGTGACGGCCATTGCTCATTAGCAAGCCGTACAGCAGCCCAGCTCCAATAAACTGCATTTTGACATTATAGCCCACAAGTGAATAATAATCAAGCAAAAAAAAAGAGTTTATGTCTTCATAAGAAGTACTCAAAAATGGCCAAACTCTGGGAAGCTAATATCTGCAATGCTAACATACAATGCATTGTATGCATTTGCTCATGCTCACATTCGCAACTCATGGCAGCTACAGAGATGGATAGATAGATAGATAGATAGATAGATAGATAGATAGATAGATAGATAGATAGATAGATAGATAGATAGATAGATAGATAGATAGATAGATAGATAGATAGATAGATAGATAGATAGATAGATAGATAGATAGATAGATAGATAGATAGATAGATAGATAGATAGATAGATAGATAGATAGATAGATAGATAGATAGATAGATAGATAGATAGATAGATAGATAGATAGATAGATTAAACTATTACATTCCATTTCTCCATTTAACCCACAACATTAATAACAGGTACAGTAGCACACCATCTTAACCGCTTGCCCATCGTTGCCATGTGTTTCAAATGTAGTTCAGAAGACATCAAGCATAATCATCATTCGCAAACCTCCATTTAAAATCTTTTTTCTTGGTAAACAAACTGAAAAACAACGCTTCCTGTAGAGGCAGGACACACACACAGACACACACACACACACACACACACACACACACACACACACACCCGCCCACCCACACAACCACCCACACCTGGCAACCCCTCGAGGGTGTACCGCCGCCTCGCTCCCAAAGTCAGCTGAGGCTGCAACTATTGAGTGATACAATTTTGGAGCTTCTGAATGATCAAACCGCTGACTTACTGTAGAGCCAGTCACAAGATGGAGTCATGCCATATCACGTGATGAAACTCCTTCATTTGATTTCAGCGTACAGGTGCTTGCATCAACCCAAAGCGGGTTTTGGGGTGTGCACCGCCAAGTTTTAGACGTACTCGCACCCCTGCTCAGAAGATCGACGGTCACGGATGTATATCAACTGTTGAATGATACAATTTTGGAGCTTCTGAATGATCAAACAACTGACTTACTGTAGAGCCAGTCACAAGATGGAGTCATGCCATATGACGTGATGAAACTCCTTTATTTGATTTCAGCGCACAGGTGCTTGCATATCCCTCAGCGGGTTTTGGGGTGTGCACCGCCAAGTTTTAGACAGTATTACGCAGGATGGGCAGATATTGTGAATCCAATTCGCACACACTCTGGGGAGTTTTGTCAAATAAAAAATGCTTTAATGCGGTTGCTGGCTTACCCAACGTTATCGCGGGGATAGATTTATCTTCATCATTTTTAATAGATTTTTTTTCACCATGACTTCACATGTACTCCCCGGTGGCAATAAAGGGGGTCTCTCTGCTGGGAGTACTTGTATTTAAAAAATAAAAAAAAATAAAAAAACCTTCAGAGGCTATTGGACCAAGACAGAGTGATTGTAAATTGTTTAAATGATCGTTTTAGCTTTTTTCTCTTCTTTAAGAAGTGTCACTCAAAAAGAGCGACGTATATGTGAAGTGAATTTTAAACTTAACCTTTTGGGGAAGGTGTGGATGTAATTTTTGGTCATCATATCAATTCAGGTCAGCGGTAGTCTCTCACTTTGCTAATTTTTTTTTTTTTTTTTTTTTTCCTTTTTTTTACAACAATTATTAACAGGCCGTCTTTTTTTTTTTCCACCCGTTAGTCAAAGGCCTTGCAAGAAGGTGGTAGAGGTCCCACTGGGGAGGCATAGGGTTAAACGCTGGATGTGACCCACACTCATCCCCCTGCTGAGTCAATAATGCCACCCTTACAGCGAGGGCACGGTGGTGGGAGGCTCTGCTTTGGGAATACAAACGAGGTGAGACTCCAGCAGGGGGAACACAGGGGGGGATTTAAAAGGGAAAAACTCCTGTGAGGGTTGACTCTAACGCTCTTTACCATAATCCACATCCTTAATCCATATTCATGTTTATAACCACAGCGTGGCAGCAATGTCAGATTAAACCACTGGCAAGCAAGGAACCAGTGTATCTTGCATATATTTCATATATGTAAATGAAAAAAAAATAATAAAAATATAAAAAATAAATTCAAAAAACCAAGAATACCATTTTTAATTTAAAAAAAAAATTTAAAATTGTAGTAACAACAAATAATGAATTAACCCTTTCAGGGACAGCGGTTACTGGTTTTCTCTTAATGAATCTTTGTGTCACAGTTGAGCATCAACCACGACAATTATGTGTGTTGCCATCCACTGCCATTATTTTTTTTTCATGCCCAAAGACTAATAAAAATACTTATTATCCATTTTAAAAATGTGTCCCAAAACCGGCCGGATTCCCACTTCATTCTTGTGTGCTTATAACTTCATTTTATTTGTTGACAAAAAATGTCCCAAAATGCATCTGGGCAAGTGGCGGCATTTTGTCAACAAATATTGAGCAAACATAATTTGTGTCTTTTTGCCGGAAGTTGT
>NW_017806074.1:1218156-1227722 GCF_001891065.2 Hippocampus comes
ACACACAGACACACACACACACACACACACACACACACACACACACACACACGCGCGCACACACACACACACACGCGCACACACACACACATACATAAATCTAGTGTACAATACCTCTCAGCGATCCATGACCCAGATCTTCGACAGGACTCCTCCCCCTGGAGTCCTGTAATTCTCTCACGGGCTGTTTACACGACAATGTATTTAACTGGGATCGACATCCGATTTGTTCCAATTTTGAGAAAAAACAATTCCCAGAATAACAGAATATAAATATTGATCTGTCTCGGGGTCCAAATATTGTAATAAGAAAATCCTCAACTATCGGCAATACTTTAAATCAGCAGTCCTCAACATTTGTTTGCACCCTGGGCCGGTTTCACGAAAAGACATATTTGAAAGGACGGGCATATAAACACATGATTAAACATACTGTAGAACTCGCCATTAGGCTGAATGTAGCTGTAATTAGAGGAAGCTCTGTGCATGCTTGTCTTGAGGCAGTCTATTCTTTGACTAACTTTTTTTTTCTTTGAAAAAATAACCAAAAGCGTATCTCTTAATGCTAAATGTAACCCTTTCAGGAGCAGCAGTTACTACAGTGGACAGTTTATCACGTTATCGGGTTACAGGGTGCATGAAAGGGTTAAATAGTGCATCTGAAAGGTACGTAGATGCCATGCAGCATGCACAGTGATGGCAGCACAACGCAGGCAAAATGACAGGCGGCAGGGTGAACTTTGAGAAACAAAAGTTACTGCAACATACTGTATCTTCAGTTGGGCGGCATAGTGCCAATCGAGCGCATCCGCCTTATGGGGGTTCAAATCCTGGCTCAGGCTTTCCTGTGTGGAGTTTGCATGTTCTCCCTGTGCTTGCGTGGGTTTACTCCAAGTCTCTGGTTGCCTCCCACATTTCAAAATCTTGTCCTTAGGTGTGAATGTGGGGGTGAATGGTTCTTTGTCTGTATGTGCCCTGCAATTGGTTGGCAACCCCTCGAGGGTGTACCGCCGCCTCGCTCCCAAAGTCAGCTGAGGCTGCAACGTACTCGCACCCCTGCTCAGAAGATCGACGGTCACGGATGTATATCAACTGTTGAATGATACAATTTTGGAGCTTCTGAATGATCAAACAACTGACTTACTGTAGAGCCAGTCACAAGATGGAGTCATGCCATATGACGTGATGAAACTCCTTTATTTGATTTCAGCGCACAGGTGCTTGCATATCCCTCAGCGGGTTTTGGGGTGTGCACCGCCAAGTTTTAGACAGTGTTACGCAGGATGGGCAGATATTGTGAATCCAATTCGCACACACTCTGGGGAGTTTTGTCAAATAAAAAATTCTTTAATGCGGTTGCTGGCTTACCCAACGTTATCGCGGGGATAGATTTATCTTCATCATTTTTAATAGATTTTTTTTCACCATGACTTCACATGTACTCCCCGGTGGCAATAAAGGGGGTCTCTCTGCTGGGAGTACTTGTATTTAAAAAATAAAAAAAAATAAAAAAACCTTCAGAGGCTATTGGACCAAGACAGAGTGATTGTAAATTGTTTAAATGATCGTTTTAGCTTTTTTCTCTTCTTTAAGAAGTGTCACTCAAAAAGAGCGACGTATATGTGAAGTGAATTTTAAACTTAACCTTTTGGGGAAGGTGTGGATGTAATTTTTGGTCATCATATCAATTCAGGTCAGCGGTAGTCTCTCACTTTGCTAATTTTTTTTTTTTTTTTTTTTACTCCTATTGTTTACAAACATTATGAAACGGCCTCTTGATCTGTCTTCCAAACTGGCTAGCTAAGGAAAATAATCATCCCATTTCAACTCTCAAGAGCAACTAATATGGCAGTATCACAACCTCCCACTCTATTTTTACCCAGAAAAACGTGATGGAGACAAATCTTCTGTTTGGCTGTGTGACACCCGTTAGTCAAAGGCCTTTCAAGAAGGTGGTAGAGGTCCCACTGGGGAGGCATAGGGTTAAACGCTGGATGTGACCCACACTCATCCCCCTGCTGAGTCAATAATGCCACCCTTACAGCGAGGGCACGGTGGTGGGAGGCTCTGCTTTGGGAATACAAACGAGGTGAGACTCCAGCAGGGGGAACACAGGGGGGGATTTAAAAGGGAAAAACTCCTGTGAGGGTTGACTCTAACGCTCTTTACCATAATCCACATCCTTAATCCATATTCATGTTTATAACCACAGCGTGGCAGCAATGTCAGATTAAACCACTGGCAAGCAAGGAACCAGTGTATCTTGCATATATTTCATATATGTAAATGAAAAAAAATAATAAAAATATAAAAAATAAATTCAAAAAACCAAGAATACCATTTTTAATTTAAAAAAAAATTAAAAATTGTAGTAACAACAAATAATGAATTAACCCTTTCAGGGACAGCGGTTACTGGTTTTCTCTTAATGAATCTTCGTGTCACAGTTGAGCATCAACCACGACAATTATGTGTGTTGCCATCCACTGCCATTATTTTTTTTTCATGCCCAAAGACTAATAAAAATACTTATTATCCATTTTAAAAATGTGTCCCAAAACCGGCCGGATTCCCACTTCATTCTTGTGTGCTTATAACTTCATTTTATTTGTTGACAAAAAATGTCCCAAAATGCATCTGGGCAAGTGGCGGCATTTTGTCAACAAATATTGAGCAAACATAATTTGTGTCTTTTTGCCGGAAGTTGTGTCAATTGAGGAACATTTTGCGTCGTCGCTCAGAGGCTTCAACTTGCCATTGAACTCCGTTTGAGGGACTCTCAAGGCTCTTAGCCTCCATTGTCAGGAGCATGGACGCCGGGGCCAATGGGGTGTAGCCAGGGGCAGCTACAAAAAAATATCTAAAGAAAACCAACTTATTATTTTCAATTATTACTGTTCTGAGAGACACAATTCCACTCTGAGGGACTCCAAAATTGACACATAAAAGCGCTCTTACTTACTCAAGCCTACGTTTCCATATTCCAAGCCCAAAAAAGCTGGACAAAGTCCTATAATGCACCCGATTAATTCGCTAAAATATGTAACGATGAATCCAAATGATTCCACTCAGAGGGACTGAAAGCATGAATGAAAAAACACCACACACCCACTTTCCCAATTGTAGTCCACTTGCCTAAAAGCCCGACTTAAATACTTCTGTAGAATGTTATGTTGCATTTCTACAATAATTTGAGTATTCATGAGTGGCCTGTAATGAAACAAGTTGCCTCAATTACAGTATCATTGTTAAGTTCCATTTTTCACTGCTTTTTTGCATTGGAAACTGCATTGTTTTTTTTTTTTTTTAATTCTTTTTGGTGTAATTAATTAGCGGCGTCAACAGTCACAAAAGGTCACACAGCAAATGCGAGTTTCTATGGGAACAATAGCCCAAACGTTCTTGTAGGTCAACACAATGACTTCCTGAGTGAAAGTAGGAAAAACAAAAGCCCTAATCAACTGTGAAAATAGCTCCCTTAAATAGGCAAGGCTCTTATATAGCCAGGAGAGATAATACACTTGTGCACACACAACCGCTGTAAGGGTCACTAATATCCAGTGTGGAGTGGCATTGATGAATGAGATTCCTGGCCGGTGCGGAGGTGTATTGAGCACGAGGTGAAGTCGAAAAGGAGCGTCTGAATGGAAGAAGGCAGTCAGGTGATTAAGCAAAGGTTATGGAAATGGCGTGCCTGTCAGAAAAGTTTGCGCAAACATTATTGCTGGACCCGTCACGAAGCCGGAACCTTTATTAAATCTCCTAGCAGACACACACCCTGCTTTTTTTTTTTTTTTTTTTTTTTTTTTTTTTTTTTTTTTTTAAACCATGCCGTCCCCCAAAAAATAAAAAAATTGAATTGACAATCTTACGCCGTACGTGCACTTATAGTAGTGATGTAAATGATTCACCTGAATTCAACCAGAGTTTCAAGTGACGTGTATAAAAGACACATTTCAGACTGATGTTCGGTATTTTGGATTATTATTGTCATAGACTTATTTTATTTTGTATTGATGTTGCCTTGATTGTTTTAAATGGTAAATTAAATAAATACAGTGGTACCTCCACATACAAATGTCACTTCATACGAAATCTTCAAGTTACAAAACGCCTCAACAGGAAAATATTGCCTCTTGTTACGAGAGAAATTTCAAGATACGAAAGGTAAAAATACAGTATGGGCTGCTTGTCACAGCTCCGAGTTTCCTGAACGCAACATACTTATCGCTGCTCTGCCATTGGCTATTACCGAGCATCATCCTGGCATCCCATTGGTTATGTGGGACCTCTGCCGTGTGTGTGGAGATAGATAAATATATACATATGTGTCTATGCAGCGTCCTCGTCATTCGCCACTTGGGCCATGAGGCATTCCGATAGTTTTAAGTAAATGTGAATCACCCAGAAAAAGTATTCATCAGTCGGGCGATCGTTCACTATGCTGATGTTTGCCTTGCCGACAAATGCAAACGTCCTTGGATCAGTTCTTTACAAAACGCCAGGCAAACACCACAACTGAGAGAGAACATGAACGAAAGAGGGCAAAAAATGAGGACGCAGTTAAAAGTTAAATGACCAGCATTTGTATTCTTTATTCTAAGTTTTTTTTTTTTTTTTTACATACAATACAATAATCTAACATGTATTTGTTACATGTATTTGTTACATATTTTGATGCATTTTTATGCTTTAGAAAACATTTATGTCTGAATTTTGGGGGGGGCTTGGAACGGTTTAGGGCATTTACATGGAAAACGTGTCTCTTCTTCCAAAATTTTCGAGTTAAGAAATTTCTTCCAGAACCAATTAATTTCATAAGTAGAGGTATCACTGTACATAACAATGATCATTTAAAATATTGGACTTGTGCCTTTTCAAAGAAAGCCCATTATATTCCGTTATTAATGCTAAAAAAAAAATATCCATTTAAAATGTATATAAAACACAGTTTGTCCTTCCATTAAAACATAAGACGGCATTAGGGAGGAGTCTCAAGGAAAATGCGCCATAATTTCTTCAATTTCGTAAAATGTGCTACCGAATGAGGCTGCACTCAATCCAGGCACGATGTCATTACATTAGAGAACGTGATAAACTGTGTGAAGTGCTGCATATTCCACACAGAACGTCTGAGTGACACACTTATGCCAGTTGAAAGCAAAGCTCCACTCACTTCCTGACCCGGTGGCTATTATGAGGATGTGAGAGAACATTGTTACATCTAAAAATGGATGTCTCATTACGAACATCATGATGACACTCCTCTCTTTCATCAGGGAACTTCATTTGATTTAAGTCTATTGTTCCACCACGACCATTTACTGATAAAATCGCCAATTGTTGAATATTTATGTCCCGTCACCTTTGACCGGTCATTAATTAGTCAATTCCAATGAACTGCTTCAAACTGTGCTTCATTTCATGGACCATGGTTCACATAGGATTACATTAGGTACTGCAAGGCAGCTTTGTTTATATAGCTTACGCATTTCTTACACAAAGCAACTCAATGTGCTTCACATAAGTAATAACACAGTAATAACAAGTATTTTAAGATTATATGGAGACTGTGTCTCTGATATGTAAGGCACTCCACAATGTTGTGTACAAGTATGCAAATTATTAGTTCCACCCCATCTCACCTTTGGCGTTTATTTGAATTTATCCATTTCAGCTTTTTTTTTAATTATTATTATTGTGTGAGAGTCTAATGTCACTTGACATAATTATAATAGACCCCTAATTTTGTTGAATATTATTCCCCAAAAGCAATGCCTCCTAATAGACAAACCGATGCCTGCTGCCATATACAGTTGATCAAATCAACACCCACCGACACTCTTTGCAATGCTTCTGTGGTAGAAGTCACGCAATTAGAATGCTGTAAATGTGGCGTCAATGTGAGTCAGAGCGGAGTGCAATGATGTCATAGGCAGATGTGCGGATAACTACGAGGGGGAATGAGCGGTGATGTCTTAAAAGGAGATCAGGGGCAATTATGATGATCTAAAGCCACAAAGCCGAGCCCTGAGCACATACCTTCTAATTACCAGGCTAGAGCATGCTTCGCGCAGAGAGCATAATAGATTTGGCACGTTGGCATAATCCAACAACGGCCACAGTGCGGTATCCTGTCCTTTCATTATTTAAAAGTCACGGTCGCGCTCGCGGCAGCTGCATTTCATCCGCTGTGACGTTCGCCGTTGTTGACGCTGCTAATGGCGTTGAGGGAACCCGATCATCTGCTTACCCGCTAATCATACAAAATTAATCGATTTTTTTTTTCTCGAATTTAAGGACTCGTTCTACATCGAGATCAAACTCCAACTCCCCCTTCCACGCCCCCACCCCAAGAGGCATATGATTTCATTCGATTGCCACACTTAACAAGCGCAAATGAAGATTAATGAATGTGCGGTGGACGCTTCAAAATAATAACACTGCAGTTGCCTTCGGGGCGCTAATTTGTCGAAGGACACGCTGTCGTGCCCATTGGCATTTGCTAATGGTCTGCTCATTGCACTGGTGACGAGCAGCCCGTGTATGGAATATACGGGCGCTTCAAAGCGCTGACGCGTCCCAAGATCAAGCGGAATTTGAACAGAAGAGCAAGAGGGGAACAAACGTTCCCTGGCACATTCATCGATCAGAGCAAGTATTGATGGTGTCTGCCCAAAGGACCAACTAATAAATAGCTGTGAGATTCACAAATTGTTGTTTTCTCAATTCCAACTCGCATTGTATGAGTTAAGTGCACGTCCAAACTAACGATTTTCCATGCTGTTCCCCTTAAATCCTGCAGGTGCATATGTTTTAAGCCGTAAACGACGAGGGATGAAACCATTTGTGGTTTGGTGTGGTAATGCAAAAAATAACGCCGACATATATAACAACATGCGTATTTTAAGATTATGGGATGTATCCTGGCTGGCCCGGTGGTCCAAGGGTTCGATCCCAGCTCCGGCCTTCCTGTGTGGCATTTGCATGTTCGGCGGTTGGGACGGTTGGGATCGGCTCCAGCACGACCCGCGACCCTTGTGAGGATAAAGCGGATCAGAAATGGATGGGTGGATGGATGGGATGTATCATGGGCAATTATCCTTTGGTGTAAGACGTGGCTGTTGTTCCGTTGTTTCAGGGAGAAGACTCATGACTGTTGGTAGAGAGGTTGTTATGTGTGTGTTGTGTTGTGTCCTGTTGCATTGTGTGTCACTTCGAGTGCACTAATCCTAAGGACACACAAGGTTCGATTGGAAAGGTCGAGCTGCCCAGAATGAAAATCATCAGCCTGTTTTGAAGCATTCCATCCTCCATGCAACACAACCAATGGTAAAACAAACACCGAGTCCATGATCGCCCTGATGGAAAAGCAACACCGGTTTAGCTGTTCAGGTCATCAAGTCAACCCTGATTTTCTGGTGTGTGTTCCTTTTGGCAGATTAGTTTCAGCCTGTCGAAGCGTGGAATTTTCTTTGGTCCCCGTTTTCAAACTTTCCTTGCACATGACCTTTTTTGCCTGTTCTTGTTTACAGATGAATTGCACGGGATGCTACGTGTTTAAGGATTTTTGACAGTTCCTGGATTTTTTTTTTTTTTTTTTTGCGTACGACCAGCAGCTCGCCACGACTTCCCCGCAGATCTCATGTGCCATCCCGAAGTGTTTGACCACCACACACATGCAAATGCACATCAGGTGAAGCAGAACCGACAAAGTTCACTTTTAACACATACACAAGATTGCAAATGTAGATCTTACCATGCATAAACTAAACACAAAATACAACCACTGACTACTACTATTAAAACACATATTTAGAAAAAAATACCCGCGGCCGATTGGTAGTGATGTCACTCGGTGAATGTTTATAT
Organism: Hippocampus comes; assembly: GCF_001891065.2. NCBI lineage: Eukaryota > Metazoa > Chordata > Actinopteri > Syngnathiformes > Syngnathidae > Hippocampus > Hippocampus comes. Next base: position 1,226,029 of record NW_017806074.1, read on the forward strand.
CAATACCTATAGTATTGGTCAGCCAACACGTGCGGTTGTTATTTTTACAAAATATCGACCAATCTTAAATGATTTTGGAGGTACGAGGATTCCACCCAATGCCCGCCATATGTTCAGTGGGCACTCCCTACGTCAGTCATTGTACAGCACATCACTAATTGCACATGATGTCACTCAATGAACAGCTCTTTAGTCATCTTTTTATGGTGACCCCAGTAAAAGAAAAACAAAAGCAGGACGACATTGAAGGTGAGGCCTCAGTGACAGTTTCCAGCTTTTAGCATTTGTAACAGGCCCAACTCGATTACAACGTGCTAGAACATTTGAGTTATTAATAGCTCTATGGCAGCGAAGCTGCATGACGTCTGCAGCCCAGTGAAGGTGTTCATGTTGCGAACACGGAGACAGATGCCTGACGTTGATGAGTAGTGTCGCGGGCGGGGCTGGGGGATCGCGTCCAACTGGCACGCTAGCATGTAACTCGTGATTCAAAAGGAAGTCGATGACAACTCCATCGCGCCTGAGTCATCCAGGAAGCCACTGCGATAGCTATCAACTGTCCTTCATCTCCACCTCCTCTCTCGCTCTGACTGTCTATTAACGTAAAGACTGCCACAATGCTGGACCAAGCAGCACAGTCTTGCGGACTGTCAAGTCACCAGAAAGCAGCGTTCCTTTCATCCATTCGTTCACTATCCATGTCCATCCAACCATCTATCTGTTTCTCTTTTATTTCTACCTCTGTCATTCCCTCTGCTTGCCTATCAGTCCATCAATATATAAACCCGCCCTCCCATCCGTCTGCTCTTTGTCTTATCTGTCCCGTCGTCCATAACTTAATCTGCTTTGTCTGTCTGCCCCTCCATCAGTCCACGTCCATTCTTTCATTGCAGCGTCCATCCATCAACTGTGTTTGGTCCCTTTGTCCATCCGTTGATAGATACATCTACCGTCCTGTAGACTGTCCATTCATCCATCCGTGTCTTACGCAACCACAAAATTACTGCATCCCTTCAATCTCAAAGTCACAAGGGTCTGTGATAAAAGTCCAGTTCGTAGTCAGACCAAGGACACAATGGCATACATCCCGACCTAGCAGCTATGACATTAATGGGATATTGATTTGGATCCTTGCCCGATAGAGCAATGATCAGTCTCGGCTTGATTTTGGCCCACTGATAAAAGAATTTCTAAAAGCCGCCCCAAGCCAGTAGAAGTGAGGGGGGTGTCACATGAAGTGGTCTGTGTGACGGTACTCGATCCATCTCCAAACCAGATAGCATCTGTCTGCCATTGAGATGGTCAATTCCTCAGTGTCGAACTTCACGCAATGACACACTCATCATAATGTTGAAATCATACCTCTTCCATGTCCACAAGCAGATTTTTTTTTTTACTCCGAATGCCAGGAAGTTATGTGATATCTATCCTAGGGACAGTGTGAGTACGCCCCCCTCTCCCGAGAACTACTGTTTGCCCCCAACAGACAGATGGAGACACTCATTCCTCTTTTCCCCCTCAACTCTCCCCGCATCCTCCCAGGCGTAGCCGTTCATCCCGCCTCGGGGAACATATGTGCTGTTTCTCCAAGTAAGTGCAATATCTTGTTATAGTGCCAACGCTGACATCTGAAATATTTGGTCGCAGGGGGTGAGTCGTATTATCCCCCCTCCCCCGACCCCCCCCATTTCTCC